>NC_079391.1:4999204-5299204 GCF_029220125.1 Pseudoliparis swirei
CACTCACTCACACGTTCACTCACACACTCACTCACACACACGCACACACCCACCCACACACCCTTACTCACACAATCACACATTCACACTCACTCTCTCACTCTCACACACACACACACACATACACACTAAGTGTGTTATTGCATTTTGCCCCACAGACTGATTCAGCCTCATTATTGCTTTTCAGTTAAATTTATTTTTGGGAAATCCTAAATAGAGCTCGTTATAATTCATTTAATCATGGAAGTGTGAAAGTAGAAATATTCTCTCCATCATGTTCTTCTTACCGTGCGCAAACTTGACTTCATAGGCAAGAATATGAGGCTTGCAGATTATTTGAAAACCCTTAATTGAAAGCTCTTGATTGAAATGTCGTGCTGACGATAAACGACACTGGGGTCAGATTGGATGACATTTTATAAATACTTGCATTTTTTGGGGGGGAGAGTTATTTAATAAGGGACAGTGCACATTAATAACAACATTTCAGTAAATGTGCCAGAGTTAGCCAAGAGGCTATTTTTCATCTGTAGTCCCAAAATGTAGGATGTAGGATGTGCTCACCAGACTTCCTGTCCCACACACACACCAACGCACCCTCCAGCCCCAGAGCCACGAACCGGCTGCACCTGCTGACCGCCGAGCAGAGGATCGTCTTTGCATTGGGCCACAACACATCTGGCACGGGTTCCACATCTGTGTCAGAAAGGGTCAGAACCGGAGAAGTTTGCGTGTTACCTCGTACAAAGAACAAAAGCACAGTGGATGACAACTTGTAACCGCAGCCGTCGAGCAGATAGCGGCGTGCCTGTTTTGTTTTTCGGTGCTTTGTGCAGCGAATACTGAAGAAGGTTCTGGCTGCCGCTCCACCACACGCTGACGGCAACCGGCCCTCCCGCTGAGAACGGATCACAGATGAAACGGGGTATGAATAAGCTGGCAACTAAACTTTTAGGCAAATATTTTATTCAAAAAGGCTCTCAAAGAGAAGCGGATCGCAGGAAAAGCACTAAGTCAAGACTCGAATCACAGATACTGGAGGAAAAGAAGCTGCCCCTCCCCCCTCCAATGCAAACCTGGCTTTGCTTTACTGCCACCGGGAAACGGGCCACAAGGCCAAAGGAAGTGCTGCGTGCAACGTCTGAAAAAGATTCCATGAAACTGATCTGAGACCAGAAGGTTTAGAGCATCTGTATTTACATCATTCACATGATTCACAAGGCAATTATAATTAACAGCACCATTTGTTTTTTTTTGGGATGGAGTCAGGGGGTCCGAAGCCCAAGGTTTAAAAATACATTCATGCAAAAAGTATTATTATTCCGTCAAGGACCATGTGATGATTAAATGTATTAAATCCACGACGGGTCAAAGCAGCTTCGCGGTGACATGCCGGATGTGTTTGAGTAGACTTCATCCTACGGTGGGCTTTCACTCTTTTCCTTCGTGTTTCCTGCATCTCGGTCGACTTCCTGAGCCGAGAGGCGTGAGAACCAATCCGTCGTCCTGAACAGCTCGAGTGGACCATCCAGCGGGCCTGAAGGAGGGCAGAAACACACCGGGTATGGATTATTCACTGCAATGTGAGCTCGTGTTTTTTGTAAAAACCTAAAAAAACATTAAAAAACAGTCGTTAAAACAAGAGAGATACAGTTTGTAATTGGATTTTTAGACACACTATAATTGTTAACACTGTTTGCTGATAAAAATTACACCTGCTGGATTTTTGGGTGGCTTGATTTTAATCACAACTGCAACCGGAGACCATTTCATATCCACGTCTTCAGATGAGTTTGGGTCCTGAGGATGAAACAAAACAAATTCCAACTGCCTGAAGCTGACCGTGTAATGTAATATTGTTGGCAGCAGTTGTATTTAAAAATCTATAATAACAGTAAAAAAAGGAGGGGGACCTGAATTTATATCTATTGTGCTACATGTGCACAAAGATCACAATTGTAAAAAGACAGCCACTCTGGTTGCATTTGGCAAATGTATGACCATAAAGTGTAACTGTTGCCAGATTTAACGCCCAATAAACAGTCATCTTTAAACCAGCCTCCCAGTGCACTACCTGCTTCTGTGCCGTCTCCATCTCTTTGAGCCACGCTTCTGAGGGCAAGTGGAACACCTCGAGCCAAGCGGCGCCGTTACCTGACGGACAGGTACACAACTCGTCGCGTGAATATTTGAACGTGAAATCTTTAATTAAAAATTGTAAATTACAAACAGGAAGTGAAGTCCTCGCTTACAGCTGATTGACGCAGCTGCATAATCTCCCCCTTCAGACAGTTCAAATGTCAAGCAAATGCTCCTTTTGTTGATATTTTCCTGGTGATGAGAGAAGAAAAAGAAAGCTAAAACAGTTATTTTAATATTTATTTTTATATTATTTTAATTTTTTAATTTTAATTTTAATATTTTATATTTGTTCAATTCCTAAAAGTATTAGATTAATAAAAAAAAAAATAAGTACATCCTATAAATATACACATCATTTTGCAAACCATAACAAAAAAAGAAGAACAAATGCTCTGTAGGTATACCCTTGTATATATATATATACAAGGGTATACCTACAGAGCATTTTTTTCTATATATATATTATATATATATAGAGTATTAAGAAAATATACATAATTATAATAAGTAATGTAATATCATACAATTAAGTAATTGCAAATGAAAAAGTATAATAAAATCTACTTAGTCAATTCATAACTCTAAACGATAGATTTTACTTAATAATTTCATAACATTGAAATTCCTGTTTGTGAAAAAGTTAAGTAGACTTTACTTAATTAGCTAAATAAATATGAGTTATGTTTAAGCATAATTAAGTAACAATTACTGAGTATATTCATGGTTATTTAGTCTAAAATTAAGTATGTTATACTTCACACTGTCTAGTAGGATTTACTTAATCCTTCAACAGTAAAAGTTACTTAATTAGTGTTAGTGCAAATTGTTACGAGGATTTTATTAAGTAAATCCTACAAGTTATTTCTTTGAGTGTATCAAGAAATAAGATTTATATACACACCATGGTGTTAATAACGCTAAGGGGGTGAATCGCTTCACGGTGATATGCAAAGACTCGGGCAACACCTGCAGGGAAAGATGAGAGCAGCTGATACAGCGTACAGCCAGGTGTTATCGCCTCAGTCACATTTCATGTCTCTAGAATAAAACAATTCAAGCGTAAATCTGCATATGTTAATTTGTTGATGCAGAGGCGCGCTACACCCACCCATGTCGTCGACGGCGCCGAGCATGTAGGCGCTCTCGCCCATCGCGGTCATCTGGATGGAGGTGACTTCCAGGGCGTCCTGCTTCCACTCTGCAGCGCAGAGCAGAGAAGATGCGCTCCACACGGACAACCCGAGGGCGTGACCCAGGCCCAGGTACCTGCCGTCCTCCGAGCACGCCAGGCAGTTGGTGCTCACTGGAAGCTGACAGATTCCTCACGTTTTTTTATTTAATCACTTTATTATCACCATGAATAAAAAAAGAGGAAAAAAAGCCCTTGTGTCATGCAAAGTGCCTTTTGGATATATTTGTGGGCTCCATAAATAGCCGTGACTGTATTTATTAATAAATACAAAGTTTAACAAGCATTTATGCAAGATGGTTTGTGAAATATTTGCAGTTTTAACATCACATGTCAGAGATATCTTGTACCTGTGTGGCAGCGGATGGATTCAGACTAGTTGTTTTCTCTGTTTCGCAGGCTGCTTTCATTTCTGAGTCCGGGGGTGTACCTTCTCTTGTGTACATGGACATCCTCTATGAATAATGCAAAAACATGTCAGTCAAACATGTTTTTCTTCGGTAACCTGATGCATTTTTTATATATGTGCAAGATATAAAGGAAATCTACAGGAAATCTCTTTAATACACCCATTATGTTGTGTCTCACCATGCAGACATACATGCTGTGGTGCAATAAGTACTTTAATCCTTTATTACTAGTTCCACATATACAAAATACCATCACAATGGACAAAGTAATTATTGGTATTAATTTACAGTTATTATTATGTTAAAAGCAACAAAAAAACCTCATTGTGTATGGTACTTCTGAAAAAAATCAACACTGTATGAAACAAATATGATCGTTATATTTGTTGAATATATAATTAGATAATGACCAAATTAAATGACGTCAGTTGTCAGTATCCGGCTGAGAAAGAGAGGCACGTGATCTTCTCCCGTTAACCGTTAACATTAACGTGGCAGCACAAACGGAAGTAAAGAAGAGCTCACAGTGACTTATGGTTCGCTGTGAAATGTCCTTTAAATGTCTTTTAAATGTATTTTAAATGTCTCCCGTTGGTGGGAGCCAGCGTCTTACCTCCGTGTCCCTCCAGCCAGCTGCTGCTAACCGCGGTCGTCATGTCAACCGGTCGTCAGGACAACCTGTCGTAAAGCAAGGCCAACTGCTGCCCAGAGAAACACCTCCAGCGACATTGTAAAAAATGTATTTGACGGTTCAGGTATTATTTTTTGGTTTACACTATCAGTGCTAAATGTTTTTATTTTTTGTTCCTCCACATAATTGTTTTAGTCTTCTTTACGGCTCACCGGATGCCGCCACGACTAAACCACTTCCGGTATCTGTCCAACATCAGAAGCTTCAATCGTATTCATCTCCCATGATCAGTATGAACAATTTAAAAAAGGTATTAAAAAAAAAATAATAATAATAAGGAGCTCTGTAGAATAAACAGTGAGGAACATGTGCAACGTAACTTATTGTTATATTAATGGTTGATGGGAATATTGCTGTTGAATAATGAAAAAAACCCATTAATAAGAATAATTTCTGTCTGGGTTGCAAACAAAATTATAATATAAATATCTTATAAAATATTGGGTAATAACTTGTAAATGTTGAGTTGCAATGTTTCTAAATAAGCCATCGCGTTTGCAATTATACACAAGTTGCATTATAGATCCTTAGAGATTAATTGAAGAACTAATAAGACCTCGACATCACATGTCAAAAGTTCAGTGTGGTTTAATACATTATGCATAAAATGTTTCTGAAGTAATTATATACAATTTATTACCATTAATAAAAAGGTACATTATTTGAAAGCAGTACCATTTAATGTAGTGTTGAGTCTTATGAAATACTGCATGTTTTTGTGTGTGCCTTCAATCATTTCTGGGATTTCATCATCCCATGAGCCATTATATCTCGTTTCAGACACCTAATCAATAAACCAGCAAATGCGTCAAAAACATCACAGTGCAGTCGATTTTCAGACGACTGCGCGACGTTGCGATTAAAGAAAACATTAATTATAATATCAATGAATGGCGGAGATTACATGCATCGGAAACATTCAAAGAGAAAGGCTAGGAAACAAAATCACTTTGATGTTTTTATTCACAGGAAAAGGAGGTATACACGTCTGTAAAATGCAGTTCATAAAACATATACTCTTTTCATCAGACTCCTCTGTGACGAACACGAGGCCTTCAGCAGGTACGTAGTACAAAAACAACAAAAAACACCGACTGTGCTGGTGCCTCATAAATAAAATATCTCCAGTCCAAAAAACACTTCATGATTTTTTTTCTTTTTTTTTTCTTGTAGCTTGTGATTAAGACTTGCACAGATAGATACACTTAATGTAATGCTTTTGGAAACAAAATATTCCCTCTTCAAGACCAGTAATTAATTTATCCAACACGCATATCCCACAGATAGGTCTCCATCAAGCTCAATAACCCACAGATAATTATGGTCTTCCAAAATCAACCACTTGATGCCATTATAACCGTCTCCTCTCTGAAAACCTTGTAATAATTCCCACCCACTACATGATTTGAATTGAATATTTTTTACAATGCTTTTTTTGTGTGTGCTTGAAATATATAGTAGAAACTCCCTCTGGAGACGATCGACCAATCAAACTTCTCCATGTGCTCGGAGCTGTCAACAGGAAGTGGTATTCACAATGAAACCACATCTCAATGATGATTTAAAAAAAACAGAGAAGGTTTACAAATGCAACGAAAGAAGGCGCAATGATGTCATAGCCAATCAAACTGTGCATTACACTTCTTTATTTTTTATTTAATTACATTATGAAACGTGTGGGAAAGCCACTGTCGGCATTCATTTGAACAGAGAAATGCCTAAAAACAAGTTTAAATGTTACAGCTAATATAAGGCAGACAACAGATGTGTGTGGATGATGACTTCTTGTTGATATTGGCAGTTTTTTAGATTTTTTTCTATAAAAGTGTAATATTAATAAGGCTTCCATGTCATTTGAATGCGTGATAACATTCTGGACGATTACAATCTGCATGAATATTTTTTTAAATAGTCTGTCTGGGTTAAGTGCAATTAAAAAAAATATATATAATGAATGGGCGATGATAATTAACTGGAAACTGAAGGATTAAAAACCTCAAGTGTTTGACGTAGTACCACAACTCTTTCATGATAATCCCATTCAGGCGACACGGTTACGCAACATGTTGGTAAAAACCTTCTGATCTGCTCACGATCTCCAATCCAGCTACTTGGAACAGCGCTTTGATCTAATGAGACAAACAGCACAGAATAAAGGCAGGTGGCTTATAAATAAATACATCAGTAGTTCTAAAAGGAAGATGAAAAAAGAGAGAGAAAGACACCCAGTGGGTTGGAATACTGTAAACTAGAATTAGGGCCCGATAAACAACGTCATGAATGTCTTTGAGGAGGGAAATCGTCTTTCTTCACATATAGTACAACAGCCATCAAGGCCGACCATGTTGGTCCCTTTACCCGTCACTCAAAAGAAAGGGGAGTGGTGAATAAATACTTTAAAACACAAGTGCATTTGGGAGATAGCATCAACTAAATCTTAAACCATTTTTTCGCTGTATTTTATTATCAAGAATTAGAGAAATCTATATCAGATGAATTCAGGTGGAAAGTACGACCCCCCCTTACTGCTTGTATTGCAAAAACACTTTATACATAACCTACAAATAATTTTTTCTACCATGGAGTAAAATGATTTTTTCTTGTTTCCGATACAAAAATTGTTTTCAATTTTTTTCTTTTAAAGGTTTTTTTTATTAAAAATCAAGTTTCAGTATCCTGAAACGGCTTTAAACTTTTTTTTGCTTCCAGAAAACCCCGCCTGAAACATTTAAGGGTTCAAGTCGAATTATCTCACAACGTTTATATAATAAGACCTGAAATAAAATTATTTTTTGTTGTTGTTGCACTGGGCCGCTTCAAATCGAATGAATGAGACAACTTTGATATGGAATTTAAAATGTCTTTCAATCTATTAAAAAAAATGGACAGGAGAACACTGCCTCGGGCAATGTTTGACAACAAACGTCAAAAACAAAGTCAATTAAAGTCATATTTGCTTTCCCTCTTACATATTTCCATTAAAATGGCCGACACTGACACTGGTTTGAACAACCTGGGCAAAAAACAAACATTCGGGCGATTTTAAAGAGCGTTCCATAAAAAGCAATCTGATAAAAAAAAGAGGGAGAGCCGATGCTATGAAGAAGCCCGAGAGACGTCGTAGTCCATGATCAGCTGTTTGATGGAGGACAGTTTCTCGTGGAGGTATTCGCAGCGTTTCTTCTCTTCCCGGTAGCCTGGGAACTTCTACGAAGTGAAGAGAGAGTGTCAACAACAACAACAACAAAAAAGTCTGTCACAGTTAGTATATAGACTAGAACAGGGGTCAGGAACCTTTTTGACTGGTAGAGCCATAAAAGCCAAATATTTCTAAATATATTTCATTGAAAGCCATATAGTATTTTTAACATATAATAAATATGTCTTGCTTTTAATGAGACTTCTGGTGGTGCATGATGCTACGGGGGTGGGGGGGGGGGGGGGGGGGCAGGTGAGCTCTGTGGCGCGCGAGACGGGAGTAGTGGTCCTTTTCCTAAGACAGAAATGACATGCTGCTGTGTGGAGATGATCAATAACAGACGTTTAGTTTAATAAAAGAATAAAGACGTCTTTAAGAAAAGGACCTTAAATTACTTCTGCTGTAATCTGGCGCGATAGAGAAAATTACAGGGGGGCGAGCGGAGATTTTTTTTTTTTCAACTCAAAATTGTCTGGGAGCCATATGCCGTCACCGGAAGAGCCATAGGTTCCCGACCCCTGGACTAGAGGATATAGAATATCTTCACTGATGAGGTTAGAGGTGTAAACGTGTGGAGCAATTGCAGAATATATGTGAAGACAGTTGTTGAGTTTCCATCTTGTGATGGGATCACACCAAATTGGACCAGAAGAGTCCAGAAGGGGCGGGGCTTATAGCCCCTTACCTCACTTCACGGGCTACCAGGTGTGAGCATGAAACAAATCCAACAAAATAAACCATCTAAATGTTTGACCTACCTTTCGATACTTGTTGTACTTTTCAAGTATTTGTTCTTCCATTATCTAAATGATCCAAAAAAACACAGTTGGGTTATTTACCAAATATTAATTGCGTTGCATAAAACGATACTGTTGAAACGATAGCATTGCATCAGATCAGACCTGGTTGTAAATATGTACCTTATATTGTCGTGTGCCGGGGGGCAAGCTTTTCATTTTGGAGCCCAGCTGCACAAACATGTGAGTTATGGTGGCGATCCTGGAGTGGAGGTCTTTGTATTCGTCATACTCTGCACAGAAGTCCTCCTGGTACCGCCCACGTTGCTCCAAACTCATGATGGCGCCATATGTTCTATAAGGAGACACACGGACCACAACTATAACTATACTGTTTATGTAGTACCTCTTTGAGACACACGGTGGCAGCATTGAGACACAGATATGCTGTGCGCTGATAAGTCTCACACTAACATACTATTTAGTTTGCCAGAAGATTCAGTACTCTCATATCATAATAATAATAATAATAATAATACATTTAATTATTTAGCACCTTTTAAAGGTACTCAAAGACACTTTACATGTTACATTCATACACATACGGGGAGCAATTCAGGGTTAAGTGTCTTGCTCAAGGACAGGGATTGAACCGCCAACCCCCTGATAGAAATACATACTTTAACCACTGACGCACAGTCACCCCAAATATGTGCAAAAGGGTCAAAAGTTCAAGGTGCAATTTAATGATGAAGTCCAAATTGAATGCATTTGTATGCTTTATGCAGAAGTGTGTTTAAAGAAAAGCAAAAGTACGTGATTTGGAATGCTGCCAAATATAAAGATAAAAGGAGTGCACTCGTATTTCATCACTGGACACAACCGTTTATTGAATGTTTCAGTAGAAACGGTTATGCATATCCACAAGTGCAATAAACACAGGCCCTCTGCTATTGCGCAACAACACCAACCACTGTAAACTCTGGATTATAATTGCTCTTGTGAATGGAGAGAAAAATAATTTCAAAAACAGTGAAAACTGGAACTTGTTACGACGCATTGGGGAGCACAACAAAATTATAACCAAAAAAAAACATGTTTACACTCACTTCACATAATCGGGCTTCTCCTCAGAGGCCTCAGCATTCGTGATGTCGGGATCTGGAATGAAAGCACAGGATAACGAGCTCAGGTCGAGTCATTGTCTGTTGGACACTTTGTCATCATCTGAATGTTAAGCAATCGTATTTTTGTTTTTGCAAAACGCAGCATTAAGAGTGTGTGTGTGTGTGTGTGTGTGTGTGTGTGTGTGTGTCCGCCTCTAAGAGCTTGTGGGTATCAGGAGACCCGACAGCTTAGAGACGCAAAGCACTGGTCGGGCTGTTGTTGAGTCAATCATCCACATAACACACGGCGGACCCAAGAGAACGGACTTAAGGGAGCCGGCACAGTCATGCTCATGAGATTATGTTTCATAAATGAACCCGAGGGCTCCGTCAGAGACCCAACACACAACTGGTCATCAGCTGTGTGGGTAACATGTTATTTTGTCGGCAAGTATAGGAGGAGAGTAAACAGTGTGTTTTGGAGATGAGGCCATATAACAGATGTGATATTCAGATAGTCAGAGATTGTGGATCATTCCTATTATGAACTATTCATACACATTCGTTTCATGTGTTTATGTAACTCTGTAATGATTCCTTCTGGTCACATGACGTCTATTCTTCTGTCCATCCTGGAGAGGGATCCCCCTCTGTTGCTCTCCTGAAGGGTTCTTCCCTTTTTTCCCATGTGAATTTTTTTTTTCCTTTCTATTTCATGGGAGTTTTTCCTGATCCGATGTGAAAGGTCAAAGGTCACGGCTGTCTATGTGTACACATTGTAAAGCCCTCTGAGGTAAATTCGGAAATTTGTGATATTGGGCTGTATAAAATAAAATGAATTAAATCGAAGCAATGGAGTAATACGTCTCCGAACTCCAAGAGTTGATCGTGAAATATGAAGTGTGGTTGAAATCCCTCAACAAGCCTCTTCATCGCGACTTTGGCTCTCAGGACCTCATCGAACGGTGTTCACGCTAACATGTTTTGGGAGTTTATATGATAAGGCACAGTAAACATTATTAAAAACATGTCTGTGCCAGATCTATTAGCCAAGAGGCTATTTTTTCACCTAAAAACATAAGATTACAATGTGTGTAAAATATTTAGGCTTTCCAAAGGGTGCGCAAACAATTAATAGTGAGAATAGTGAATATACTCTTAGACGTCGTCAAGTACGAACAAGACATGCAACGAGAAGAGACACACAAAACAGACAAAGCAAATAAAATAAGGGAGAACTCTGTTAAAATGGACAGAATAAAAACATCATGTCAGAGACACAGAACATAAAAGCATGCAGAGTAAATGAAATATAGACACAAAGTAAGGTGCCATCTGGAACCGAAAACGGTTCTTCGGAGTGATGCCATAGATTATAGAAGAACCATTTTTGGTTCCACCATTCAAACCAGGGTTCTTTAAAGAACCTATAAAGGTGTCTCAAAAGAAAGAAAGGTTCTTCAGTAGGTGATGGTTCTTAGTAGAACCATTTAAGAACCCTTATGTTTCTGTGTGTCTAAACCAGACACAGCCAAACAACAACAAAAGACATACATGCAGGTCGAGTGAATGGTCGACCAGCAAATTCAAACATCAAGAATCAGTCAAATAAAAAATAAAAAAGGGGGCTTACTGTCAAGTTTGTCGAGGCTCCGCTTGAGGTCGGGACTCGTCTCGAACCATTCGCTGCCCTTGTTGTCTTTTAACCTCTCCCGCTCCTTGTCTTTGTGCTTTTTGGATTTCTTCTTCCTGTGCTGACTGATGGCGAGCTGCTGCTGCTGGCGAGCGCAGTCGGGGGCCCCCCGAGGGGTCTGGTCGCTGCTTCCTTTGGGCTCTTGGTCTCCGCTCTCCGAGACGGGTGCGTCGGAGGCGCCGGACAGTTTGTGCGTCACGGGAAAGCCGACGTGGCCGACGTGGCCCCCGTGGCCCCCGTGGCCCCCCGGCGAGCCGCTTTGGTTACTCGTCCGTTGGAACTCAGTCTTTGTGTGGAAGCTGGCGTTGAGCGTCGGGGCCGCGATGTCGTCGTGTCCTTTGTGGTCCGGCGGGCCGTTGACTCCGGGCTGCTGTTGCAACCTCTGGTCCGCACATCTCTGTCTCTTGACGGTCAGCCTGTCCAGTGAGTCGAAAGGCACGGGACGTTTCTTTGAAGGATAAAAAAAAAAAAGACAAACATAAACATAAATATCTTTTTATTATTTCTTTATAAGACCACAGAATCAACCCCCGCTACCACTTAGCTTGTGGAGCTGATGTGAAAATATTTCCAAAATACCATTTAGAGCCTTTACCTGTACGGTGTATAAGTCATCAGTCTATAACATATACTTATTTACATATATATAGATATATATATATACTGTATGTATATGTATATATATATATATATATATACATATATATACACTGTATATATATACACATATATCCATATATATATACATATACTGTATATTTATATATATATACATATACATATATCTGACAATTATATACATGGCTACACACATCAATATTGCATCAGTCTGTCGGACGAAAGCGTTGGTGTGTAACGCCAAGGTGAGGCCGGTCAGAGAGAGACTTATTGATATGATGTTTCTGTTGAAAAACAATTTTAAAAACTGATTGGTCACTTTCACACGTTTAAATATTAATAACTATAATGTCCATTTACCACCGCAGTGTTTTTTGCTGTGCTGTGATGCAGCGCCGTTTCCTCCGAGGTCTTCGGTGTCGACACATTTTCTGAAAGATTCTTCGATTGGTGGCCGATGAGCGGCTGCAACTTCCTGTCAAACAGGAAGAAAGACCAAAAGACAAAAGACAATTCACAGGTGAGACAAAAAAAAGATTACACTTTTCTTGGTTTCTTATTGTCGATTAACACTTTTAGAAAAGTGTGGATGAAGATGTGGAGAAGAAAGGGAAAGAGATTTTACACTTCCGAGATATATCGTCTAAGTGAAGAGCCACACCTTCAAAATAAAATTAGGTCGAGAGTGTCAGGTATTTAATTTAATTAGAGGCCCGTTGACCCACCTGGCCAGCAGCCTGCTGATCTGCTGCCTCTCCTCCTCGCTGTACCCGGGCCAGTCCCTCTGCACATGCTTGTAGAAGTCGTCCCTCAGCAGGTAGCTGCTGTCTTTGGGATTCACTTTGGCCACCTGAAATAATAAAAAAACACCCCGTAAGATTTTACTTCTCACTCCCATTAAAGTATTTAATTTCTTAATGCAATTTTTCAATCTATTGCTTTGATGTAATATTAGATTATGTAAATGAATGTCCTAGAATTTATGGCGAGTCCCCCCGAGAAAATTTTTTTGTTTTTGTTTTGACGGTCCGTGTAAAAATAACAATATCGTAATATTCCAGCTTTTATTTTTTTAACCACCACATTTGGGCTAGATCCAAACTTGCGTTATCAGGATAAATCAACCACCGCATTTATAGAAACTGTAATTATTCAATACCTAAGATATTACGAGGAACATTCATTTTGTGTTGAATTTGGCGCCCCCTGTGTGGAGAAAAGCGATAATGTTTGCGAGCGCCAGAATCTCTCTGGAATAAAAAGCATTTTTTACTGCAGCGGGGTCCGACAGTCGGCCCTCGGCTCAGTCCTGGTTCTCTGGTGCCTCCCTTCAACGGGCCCAGCAATATGGCGCCTTATTTGTAATAAGCGAGTAAAATATTAACACTCGTCACTAACTACGATTCCTGGATGTGCGGAAAGTTGCACGTTCAACACTCTTGAAAACAAATAATATATATAATAATTTCTGAGATTCTGTTCCAAACTTAGAGTCTGGGGCTTTAACCTCCTCTCTAATCTCATCAGACCGACTTTCTCCAGGACGTTTATCTTTGAGGCTCCGCCCCTCGGCAAACACAAGCTCTGCAGAGACAATTACAGCATCGACCTAATTACACACATGCACGGACACGAAAACCACATGCAGGGCGCACACATCAACAAGCACAGGGGCAGTGGATACAGAGATGGGGGGAGGGGGGGGAGAGAGAGAGACAGAGAGAGACAGAGAGAAAGAGACAGAGAGAGGGAGAGGGAGAGAGAGAGAGAGAAAGAGAGAGACATAGAAATAGACAGAGAGAGGGAGAGAGAGACAGAGACAGAGACATTAAATACAGAGACGGGGGGGGAGAGGGAGAGAAATAGACAGAGAGAGGGAGCGTGAGAGGGAGAGAGAGACAGAGAGAGACACACACACACACACACATACACAGAGGCACACACACACATACAGAGACACACATACACAGAGAAAAACACACATATAGACACAGAGAGAGAGACACACACACACACACAGAAAGAGACACACACACACATACACAGAGAGAGAGACACGCACACACACTTACACAAAGAGAGAAAGAGAGAGACACACACACAGAGGAAGAGAGACACACACACACATACACAGAGAGACACACATACAAATATACAGAGAGAGAAAGACACACACACACACACACATACTCAAAGACACACCCACCCACACACACACACACTTAGATCTCAAGTTTTTATTAAAGCACAGCTGGCAAACTTTCGCGTTCATTTTCTTTTCTTGTTGGACGTCTGTTTCTCGGCGTTGACGGTGTTTTTTACGACGTGTCGGTGGCGTCCGTAAAGCTGTCGTCTTTATTCACATCAGATGGGCCGGCGGTGTGAAAACGTTTAGTTCAACACGAGGAAACAGTGTCCACACGGTTTGGATCCTGGACGTAAAAATGGACCAAACAAACAAACAAACAAACATCACGCCGTACCTCCTCCAGCGTGGCGCCCAGCTCGGCCTTGTCCCTCGGCCCGGCTCTCTCTCTCTCCAGCCACAGCAGCAGCTCCGGCTTCCTGTAGGGCTTGAGAGCGAGGAGGTGCACGATGCGCTCCCGCAAGGGCTTCTGGGTCGGCGCGGCCATCTTCTTGTTGTTGTTGTTGTTGTTGTTGTTGTTGTTGGTGGCCGACTGCTTATGGAAGCTGCCGTCTGATGCAGACGGCGGGGCCGGCCTCTTGTGGAGTTTGACACATTTAGCTGAAAGCAAAAAGGAACGGTGGAGAGAGAGAACACGATGAACGAGAGGCTCGTCCGTCATTATTGTGGCGATTAAGTTGCATTAAGTTTAAAACGTTGTTTGTCGCGGTGATTTTTGTATCCAAAACAATTCCTCATGTTCAAATGTGTCTCAGTGACTCACTCTAATCGTAGGAATTTCCAGATATTTAGAGTTTAAACTCGAGCTGATGAGAAGTGATCCGTGAGCCCCGAGTGAGGAAACGGGACGCCAGCGAAATGTGTAAACAACATTTTTACATCGGAGGTCAAACAACAAGAAGACGGTTGGATTCTCACCGTTGCTCTTGAAGCGTTGGCAGTGAACTCTCTGGTCTGAACAACTGATGACGGCTCCATTTAATACTTTCATTATTAATTAATAATTATAATAATATAACCTTTAACCAGCTCACATGAACATGTAGACCTGCAGCTATTTGTCATCAGATGTAAACACCACATTGATCATTGTTTACGTCTCTCTCCCTCACACTCCCTCTCTCCTTCCCTCTCCCTCCCTCTCTCTCTCCCTCCCTCCCCCCTTCCTCCATCTCTCCCTCACACTCCCTCTCTCCTTCTCTCTCCCTCCCTCTCTCTCTCTCCCTCACACTCCCTCTCTCCCTCCCCCTTCCTCCCTCTCTCCCTCCATCCCTCCCCATCCCATGACAGGTTAACCTGCTCGTTGAAGGTCATCGTCGGGGCAACGCTACAGGAAAAATAACTCTTTTCCTTTTCCTGCCAAGTGAAACCAACACAACCATGACGACGGCCATTAATCCTGATAAATCAAGACACGGTATGAGTGAAACTCGTGGTGAGGGACGCATGCAGCGTGTGTTCTGGCACGGCCGAGAACATGCAGTGTTCATGAGCATCTCCTCGGTCATGAACTGTTCCCCCTCCGGCCACACGGGCTGCATCGGTCATCTCCTCCCGATGTTACACAACGGCCACCGTCTGAATTTGGTCTCTACCACCCAGAGTTTTAATCTTCCCCGGAGCTCCAGACTCAAGCCAAGAAGCTTCATTATGTAACAATTGCCAAGGAAAGAAGGAAAGTATCTTCCCAGTTCATGTTTCCTCTCATACCATTCATATGTTGGACGGTATCATTAAGTTCTAGGACATCGTGAAACCTCGAGGTAACTTGTTTTGAAAAGTGAGACCTTTCTATGTCATCATTAAGTTGTTGCAGAAAATAAATAAAACTAGTTAAAGCCCCATGGAGCTCACGGTTCATCTTCGGAGGCCATATTTTAGAGGCCCCCCCCCCCGTCAAACTCTCTCTCCCTCTCTCTCCCTCCTTCTCCCCCTCTCGCTCACTCCCCCTCTCTCTCTCCTTCTCCCCCTCTCACTCCCTCCCTCTATCCCTCTCTCTCCCCTCTCACCCTCTATCTCCCTCACCCTCTCTCCCTCTATCCCTCTCTCACCCTCTCTCCCTCCCTCTATCCCTCTCTCCCTCTCTCCCTCTCTCACCCTCTCCCTCCCTCTATCCCTCTCTCTCCCTCTCCCTCTCTCTATCCCTCTCCCTCTCCTCTCTCCCTCTCCTCCTCCCTCACCCTCTCCCCTCCTCTCTCCCTCTCTCTCCCTCTCCCTCTCCTCTCTCCCTCTCCTCTCTCTCCTCCTCTCCCTCTCCTCCCTCCTCCTCTCCTCCTCTCCTCTCTCTCTCCCCCTCCCTCTATCCCTCTCTCTCTCCTCTCTCTCCTCTCTCTCTCCCTCTCACCTCTCTCTCTCCCTCTCACTCCCTCTCTCCTTCTCCCTCCCCCTCCCTCTCTCTCCCTCTCCCCCTCCCTCTCTCACCCTCTCTCCTCCCTCTCTCCTCCCTCTCCCCTCTCCCTCCTCTCACCTCTCTCACCCTCTCCTCTCTCCCTCTCTCCCTCCCTCTCCCTCTCCCTCTCCCTCCCTCTCACCCTCTCTCTCCCCTCTCCCCCTCTCTCCCCCTCTATCCCTCCCTCTCACCCTCTCTCTCCCTCCCTCTTTCTCCCCCTCTCACCCTCTCTCTCCCTCCCTCTCCCCCTCTCACCCTCTCTCCCTCCCTCTCACCCTCCCTCTCTCCCTCTCACCCTCTCTCCCTCCCTCTCACCCTCTCTTTCTAGATCAAACTACATTTCTCAACAGCAGACACCGAGAATAAATCAGTTTTTTAATCTTTGATTTGACCTTCCACCTCTGATGAAATGATGGTTAAAAACAGAGGCTGACTTTGACCAAAACAAAAGTTACATGTGACCCAAACACTCTTGATGTCGAGGTGAGACTAACTAGGGCTGAGCAGGCACACATCATACAACATCGATAAAAAGAGGGAGAGCTAGAGCTTATTTCTACAACCTAAAAATGCGGCCTGCACATCTGGTTCCATTACGCATCAAAATAGGAAAAGATCTGGTTTCCAGCTTTGAAAGCAACGAGCACAGCATTGTCTCATGTGAGGCACGTAGTCCCATTTGCTTTTATTGGCGCTATTAGATTTCTATTTTTTATGACGACATTGAATCCCTCTCCCCGAGCTCACATTTCATTTCATTTGCTCTGCACTCATACACACACTTTGCTTTTTGCACTCTGTCTATATTTAATATTTTTGTATTTGATTTGTCAGTGTTGTTGTGTGTTGTGTATGCATGTGTGTTGTATATTTACATATATATTTTGTTTTGTATTTTACTTTTATTTTACTTGTATACTTCTATATCTTTCATCCCTGTTTCTTATATTTTGTGTTTTGTTTTTTATTCTTGTGTGTTGCTGCTACTGTCACGACAAATTTCCCCTTGGGGATTAATAAAGTATATATCTATCTATCTATCTCAACGCGTTTTTTGCCCCCCCCCCCCCCCCCCCCCCCCATTAAAACCTGCAGATGCATCATCCCCACGAGTGTTTCTCCTCTCCTCCTCAGACACCCTCCTCCGGTCTACATTCTCACTCGGATGCGTGGCTCCGGGTTTGATCTCGATGGCGGAGCGGCTCCAGCTGTCCTTCTCCACCCGAGACATCCTCTCGCGGGTCATCTGGTACGAGTCGTCGGTGGCGCACACCGTGATCTTGTCCTGGATGATGCCTTGACCTTCCAGCTGCTCGCGGCCGTCACTGCGAAAAAAACAGACGCGGAGAGACGAAAGAGTGAAGACGAGGGACCCAGAAGCAACATGGACGCCATGCAACATGAAGTGTCTCTGTGTGGCGAGAGCTGGCTCAGACGGGTCTCTGGTTACTGCGTGTTAAGTCACACACTAGATATAGCTATATGAGAGAAAGCCACATATCCTGGTTCGAGCCTGTGGGAAACCACCATAATTAGCTTGGCTCCTGCAAAACAAAGATCGTCTTTGGCAATAAAGTAAAAATAGAAGCTGGTCTGCGTTAATGCAATAAATCAAGGATTTACTGTGATGCAAAGAGACGTTTTTCCCCTTTATTCATAACACTCGTTAAAAAAACAGGACCGACGAGTGACGATTTCTCCTCTTTCCCCTCTAAATATCTGAAATGTGAGGGAAAGCGAGAGCAGGATCTCGCTTCCCCTCACGCTGTGACGCTGTTGTTTGTCGTGGCTCCAGATGCCGAGCGGAGCCACGACTCAGAGAGTTCAGCCCACAGTCGGCCATCTGGCAGCAGGAGGCAGCAGCAGAGCATAACTCTGTTTCCAGGAACATCCACTCCGTAAACAAAGCATCGAAAGGTCTCGGTATTGAGAGGGTCAGCCCAGAAATATACAGGAAATAAAAAAAGAAAAGTGCCCCCCCCCCCATCCTGTGTACAGGAAGTCTCTCTTGATGCCCACAGAGACTAGCGACTTATGAAGATGACAACAAGGTACCGATAGGTAGATCCTTTCAAACACCGTCTGAATATGTTGTGACTGATGGATCTGGAACATTAGCCAATTAAGCAGATGCTTAATTAATTATTTGCCCTTGCAAATATTTATATATTTTGAGCAAACAAATTTTTTTGGAGCTGAATGCTGCGTTCACACCAAAAGCGTTGCAAAAAGCGAGTAGAGCACATAAGCAAAGTCAACGTACAGAGTGGTTGCGATGGATGCCATTTTTGAAAATTCGCCTCAGGTTGAAATATTGAAATTCGCCCGACGCCGAGTTTCTGAAAGCCAATCAGCGTCGAGCTGCTCCTCCGTTGGTGAATCTAACTGCTGCTCTAGTGGAGCTGGAAGAGACAGTTATTCAGACGTAGAGCTGCGTGAGCCTACGGGTGATGTCATGTATAAATATATATTTATATTAATGTTATGAACCCAAACACGAGGGCGTTAGATGTTCAGACGTCTGTGGGACTTCCTCAACAAGTATTAAGCAGAACTAGTGGTGAGTTTTTCCGTGGTGGATGAAGGAGATGATAACTGTTTCCACGGAGTAAAGCCACAGAGATAAGCCCCGCCCCCTCTAAGGCGCGAATAAAGCAAAAAGCCACAAATAGTCAAGCGAGTAAACTGGTGTGAACGCAGCATAGGACGGGATCGTGACTCAGGTTAAAATCAGGGTAATATTTTCAGGGATTTAAAAAAATAAATAGTGCATTATTTCCACTTTAATGCATGAACATACAGTAGCCGTAACTCTCAGTTTGATTGACTCGGTACCTCGCGACATATTGGTGGATGCAGTCGAAGCTGGCTTGAGGTTGGTCTTTGCTGTCGCTGGACAAGTAGAAGGAAAAGACGCGAAGAGCGGTGGGCGACTCCGGCGTGGGAGCTGGGATCTTGATGTACTGCGTAGAGGAAGAACAGGAGAAATATACAGATTTTAATGAACAGAAAACTTCCAAAATGTTGCACAATGTCACCCGTGTGCCAGTTCTTGTGTTTCTGTTTTCGTGAGGCCTGTCTGTATAAACAGGTCCTTTATACGTGTGCATAATAAAACACACGGCTGACAGAGAAAATGATACCGGACAGTTATTTTAAACTTAGCCAGTGTTTTCTTAAGGGCTCTCAAGTTCGAGCATCTTTTTTCGCTATTTTTCAAACTGTCAAACTTTTTCGTCGACTCAGCAGAAACTCTGCTGCCAAATGCATCGCAGCCAAGAGCACAGGGCCACAAGGTTTACGCAATCACAAAGAAAAAAATCAATCATCTTCTGTCGAACTTAACAGCTTTCTGCAAAGACTACACACTGACAAATTGAGCGAAGAAAAGCTCCTAAATACATAGTTCATCCTAAAATAATACCACCTCTAAAAGCCTGCAGGCCTCTACGAGAGGCCAGAAGATCAGCTTGTAAAACAGAAAAAAGCTAACGTTTAACAAATGTATCTTCTTGGGAGCATAAATGTACTCAACGAATGTAATGGCAGTTAAATCCAGTAGATTATGGGATGTATCATCTGCTGATTTTATGAAAAAAAGCTCATTAGTTCATCCTCTGGGAACCAATATGGTCTGATGACAACACAATATGAAAAAGGTCAGGGGTTCACCAGAAACATGTTTGAGCTTCTCCCGAGGCGCGTGAATACTCACAGAAAGAATAATCTGACAATATGCGAGATAATAACATTTCTTGTAAACGCGTAGTACAGCAGTTGGACTACACTGTTTACAATGGATGATCGGTTTGGAAACATTAGCATTAAATAAAATGTCATATTGAGATATATATATAGATATATATATATACAGCCAATGACATAAATATATATATATATATATATATACAGCCAATGAAATAAAATGTTATATTGAGATATAAAAAAGATTTATAACAGCTGAGTGTTTGTCAAGGCTCAGGAAAACCCTTTGCAGGTGTTTTTTTAGTTAATTAAATTCAATTTTTTTTTAATTAATATACTAACTTTTTTTTTTTCATATTATTCTTTTATTTAGAGATATTGAGTTTTTTTAAGCTTAAAGCCATAATCAAATCAGCAAAATATCAGAATAAAAATATTTGCATTATTTCAGTTGATTTGTAATGAATCCAGAATGCATGACATTTTTTTTTTGTAATTTAATTAAAGAAAAATAAAGAACTTCACAATTTCTCTTAGACATATATATATCAATATGATATTTTATTTAATATATATATACAGTCAATGAAATAATGTTATATTGAGATATATATAGATATATATAAATATATCAATATATATATATATAAACATATATATATATTTATTTCAATGTCATATATCTCAATATGACATTCTATTTCATTAGCTGTATATATATATATATATATATATATAGCCTTTTTGGGGAACATCCACCACTTATGCTGCGTTCACACCAAAAGCGTTTGAGAGTATTTGCAATGTTTTTGGTGTGAACGCAGCATTACTCATTTGCACATGAGAGTCTGCGTAGAGATGTGATGAAAACAAGATGTGCTGCACACACACACACACACACACACACATGCACGCACACGCGAGTGATTGAGAAAGAGAGAGCGAGAGAGAGACTTTGTGCCGCTCTGTAACTTTAAATAAATCTCTTTTGGGTAAACAGTGTTTTTAAAGAGTCCGCTCCACTGAGGCGTCCATGAGATCTGCTGGCAGACCGAGTGGAGCGCAGCGGAGCCAACCAAGGCTGCAACCTCCAGGGCAGACAAATACACACACACATGAACACACACACACACATATAATAACAGATCAGGAAAAATGAGGATCAGAAAAGAAAAAAGAAAAGAAAAAAATTCTACACTGATTTGACCACTGAAAAAAAGAAGAAGATGTAATTGCATGTTTGTGAGAGCAGAATTTTGAAATACTTCTCGACTCTCGATTCAGCCGTGTGGGAACTGGTCAGCGCGACACGACAGAGGCGCCACGGGAGTTTTAGCAGCTACAGTAAGTCAGGAACTGCAAATAGCGAGTTAAATCTTAAGAGTGAAAGGTCCGTGTGCAGAGGACATCCACACCGTCATCACAAGCATTCTTCACTGCGTCGGCAAAGTCAGCAGTTTATCCAGCAATCCCATTCTTCACGCTGCAGGCAGCTCGGACATCTTTTTATTTGGGCGGGGGGGGGGGGAGCAGCTTTAAGCGTAAAGTTATCCTGGTGGATTTCCTTTGCCGTGGCCCTCGGCTCCCACATGAGGCCGCCGCACTCATTCCACCATGTCCACCTGTGAGTGTGTGTGTGTTGTGACACTGGCATCCACATTAGCCTCACATATGTACGATATATACAGTTTTCAGTGTGTTTGAATTCAGAAAGATGACTCTCCACTAACTGGTGAAGAGAGATTTAACAACTAAGGACAGAAAGTAACTCTTGGAGTAACATTCAAATGAAAGCTTGTGTTTCTCCGTGTCCAGTGGATGTGTGAAGATATGGCATGTTTGCCATATTCATTTAAATATGTTGGTGTTGTGTTTATAGCTTAGTCCTGCTGCCACAAAATAGCAGCTTGAATACTCGCACGTTTAAATATTTCTCATAATGACGCAATAATCCACTTGGAGTTGGGTGATGGAGGGTCAGAGGTCAGCAGGTCCGTCTTTCTATCAGGGGGTTGGCGGTTCAATCCCTGCACTAGTTGATGTGTCCTTAGCTGTGTCTACGGTGTATGAATGTAAGTCGCTTTGGATCAAAACGTCAGCTAAATGAAATATAATGTAAAGTAATGCTGCTTTATGGAATGTTTTTTGTTTTTTTAATAAAAAATGTTTTGTTTCCCCTGTATATTTAGTTTTTTTGTGTTAGTATTTATTATTGTGTTTTATTTGTATCTTTTACTTTATTAATGCTTTAATGTGCACCCGCTGCTGTGATACTGAAATTTCCCCACTGTGGGACTATTAAAGGAATATATTATCTTATTATAAGTTTATTTAAAAAGATTTCACGTTTTACTTCATTTTGTGACACTCGTCCGGTAAAACTGGCTTTGAATGAGTATTTTCAAAAGGCTGTGCACTCAATCTGAACTAATAACTTTGTGAATTCTGCACATTCAGCAGTTTGGCTTCTGTGCCGTCCTGAAAAGTCACTTCAGATGTTTTGAAGCGCAGCTCGAGAGTCGTTGGTTCTCTTTTCGACGCGCCGCACACGTCTTCACACGCAGGCTTCCACCGCAGGAATTCATCCCGGCGACACGGCCGAGCTCTGACAGCAGCTCGCTTGTAGCATGCGTGACATTACTTGTGATCGCGTGAGCTCGAGATTATGTAATATCTGCTGCCTGCGTATCCCGTCAATTACACACGCATGCAGCTTCGAGGCTAAGGTCTCATTGTTTGTGAGAGACGGAGGTCGGAACACATGCTGTGTGAACACAGCGGAGAGCCAGTCGGAGGGATTATTTCTCACCGCGAGACAGTTTTGTGAGAATTTCACAAGATCGTAAAAGTACTTAATGACCACTTAGTGCATTCCCATTAAATACATAGTGATGTAGTTTAGAGCCGTGTTGTTTCAACATCCAACGCGGTGTTACTGATACATGGCGATAATGTAGCTATAGCTTACTTGACGAACCCGCCTTAAACTAAGTTAAACTACGCTAATGTAGCCCAAGTTAAACTAAACTAGCCTAACTTAGTTATAAAGTTTGCGTCTAGCCGAGCACGGTCCAAATGCCGGGTGTGACTGCATGTGAAAAATGGAAATGGCCACGGGAACACACACACAACTTGAGTTTTTAAAAAAAAAATATACTATGTCACAGAATGTCATTTTAGGATTTATTTCAGGCGAGAAGTTCGTCCAACCTCCTTATAAAAAAAGTGTATATTCTTATAAACCTTTTAACTATGTGAAACAGCTGGTAGCCTGCGCTTTATAAACCAATAATTTTTGTTCTGTGTAATCTGAATTTTGAGATAATCAAATTCCCTCAAAAGCGTATATGATTAGTGGAGAGTTGTAGTGGATGTTATATGAACTTGCACATGTAAATGTATGTTTTAAATGAATACATTAAGAACGATAACATGATTAATATTTTATATTCTGAGGAATATTCTGAATAAAGTATTGAGAAAAATAGGAGAAAAGTATGATCACTGTGTTATATTTGTAAATGTAATGTTGATTATAAGATGTTTTATGGTTATCCTAATAATATGATGAAATGTTTTGATTGTGGGACGTAGTTAGTTTCTCTTAAGAGATCGTAAAACTTCCAGCAGGAAGAAGCTTATTTTGAAGCCGAAAGAAGCTCTTATTATGAAGCCAAAAGAAGCTCTTATTTTGAAGCCGGAAGAAGCTCTTATTTTGAAGCCGGAGGAAGCTCTTATTATGAAGCCGGAAGAAGCTCTTATTTTGAAGCCGGAAGAAGCTCTTATTATGAAGCTGTAAAAAGCTCTTATTTTGAAGCTGGAAGAAGCTCTTATTTTGAAGCCGGAAGAAGCTCTTATTTTGAAGCCAGAAGAAGCTCTTATTATGAAGCCGGAAGAAGCTCTTATTTTGAAGCCGGAAGAAGCTGTTATTATGAAGCCGGAAGAAGCTCTTATTTTGAAGCCGGAAGAAGCTCTTATTATGAAGCCGGAAGAAGCTCTTATTATGAAGCTGGAAGAAACTCTTATTTTGAAGCCATCTTATTTTGAAGAGTCTTTTCGAAAACTGGACGTGTGAATCAGCTGGAGATTATGAATCTTTACAATAGCCAATAAATAAATTAGCTGATCAACCAGAAAATGAATCCTAAACTATTTTCATTATCAATCGACACATTAAAGTTGCTTTAAAAAAACCGACATGGGATGTTCAAGGTCTCGCGACTCGCTAGTAGTAACAAGCTAAAGAGCTAAAACACTATAAACACCGGCATGTTAACGTTGTTGTTGTGGGCATGTTGTCATGTGCACAACCTCACAGGAGGATTTAAGACTCAGTCTCACAGTTCTAATCAATGTTTTCGTTGTTTTAAGCTCGAAAGCTCTCGCCGCCCACTGTAAGCTCGTCAAAGACACACTCGACTGGCTTGTGAACGCAGTGGAGCATTTACCACAAACAAAGCTAACGGGAAAGGTAAATATTGAAGTCAAACACGACTCTCATGCTAATGTTGCTCGATGTGTCATCCTTCTGTTTGCTATCCGTCAAAGTGAATGCAGCTCGTTGTGCTGCCCCCTGGTGGCCAAACACATACGCAGGTTTAAGGTCATTTATAAAAGCAAACATACGCACTCCAGCTTCTGAAATGTGAGAATGTATGGCCCCTTTTTAAAAGGTTTATGTCATTTCAAACTTTATATATCTTATTGTTTTGGATTGTTGGTCAAACATGTAATTTGAAGGGCAGCTTCGTCCTACCTACAATTATGATAATCGTTTAGTTGCAGCTCTTATCTCCCTATAAAAAGAGAAAAAGGGGTCTATGGTCGATGTCTACTTGGCTGTTAAAAGTACAATTTTCTAAATGAAAAGGTTGACTGTCTACTACGTAAATGCTCATGTGGATTTCTTGGAACAGCCAGATGGTGGAGAGCCTTGTTGGTTGTTTTTTGAGTTATTGTTGTGTTATTGGTGCATTGAAAAGGTTTTGCCAATGGGAGGCAATCTGTAAGATGTCGGAGCTTTTTTGTCAGAGCGGAAGTTAACCAGGTGTTAACACATCCATATTTAGGGAGGCCGGGAAGAGCTTCTACATGAAAATTAAGTGTTTTTTAATTAATATTTGCTCGCTCAGTGAGAAGATCCTCCTCCAATCTTCCTCCACAGTAACAACAATTAATAATGTCGGGGACAGTCTGTGTTCACCGAGTTGTGCCATCACAGGATTTCAGCTGCGCCCTGTTGCACTGGTTGGCATGAATCCAGCGGCGGCTGCTCGTGTGACCTCTGCGGGCGGATGTAAAAAGACCCCCTCCATGCCAACTACAACAAGCACGCTGGTTCCCAGACGCTCGGGCCCCGCCATCAATGCCTGGCGCACACATGGCAATTCGAAAAACACACAGACAGAAGCCCTCTTACAAAAAAGGACTTACAAAAATTCAACTGAACATGAATAATTAAATATTTGTCGTCTTCCTTTCAAGTAAAAAACATTCAGGGAATATGTGGCTTGCTACGGATCTTTGAGAGATTCTTGAATGAAAACCGAAGCAACGAAAACAGGCACTAATAAAGTTACCAAGATGGCAGAAAACACCTGCTGGCAAAGGTCCATGCGTAAGAAGTGAATATAAATGTGACTTACGACCTCAGTAATTCTCAGTGACCCCGAAAAGGCAAAGCTAGAAAAGTGCATTTTAACAATATAATGCATTCGTTCATGAGCCGCGGTGCCGACTAACTTCACATATCCGCCTCCAGACAGGCCGGCCTCGACCCAAAACCTTAACATTCCCCATTCTCATTCTAATTCCCAAAGCTCGGATCCGTCTTCATTATTGCCTCTCCTGCCTTCGCCACCGCAACATTTGAAAACTTTCCCCCATTTCTGTCCCGGGCCATCAATCTCCCTCGAAGGCGCTACTCTTGGCGTACGCCTTTGTGTCCATCTGTTTTTTTCTTCTCCGTTTGCAAGCCACACACACACACACACACACACACACACACACACACACACACACACACACACACACACACACACACACACACACACGTTTCTGTGCATCTGCCCCAAAAATTCTAAAACTTGAAAGCCGAAAATGATCCGATATATACATATATATATATATATACACTACCGTTCAAAAGTTTGGGGTCATCCAGACAATTCCGTGTCTTCCATGAAAACTCACTTTTATTTATCAAATGAATTGAAAATTGAATAGAAAATATAGTCAAGACATTGACAAGGTTAGAAATAATGATTAATATTTGAAGTATTAACTTTGTTCTTCAAACTTCAAGCTCAAAGGAAGGCCAGTTGTATAGCTTATATCACCAGCATAACTGTTTTCAGCCGTGCTAACATAATTGCACAAGGGTTTTCTAATCAGACATTAGTCTTCTAAGGCGATTAGCAAGCACAATGTACCATTAGAACACTGGAGTGATAGTTGATGGAAATGGGCCTCTATACACCTCTGGAGATATTTCATTAGAAACCAGACGTTTCCACCTAGAATAGTCATTTACCACATTAACAATGTATAGAGGGTATTTATGATTAATGTTATCTTTATTGAAAAAACAGTGCTTTTCTTTGAAAAATAAAGACATTTCTAAGTGACCCCAAACTTTTGAACGGTAGTGTATATATAAAATTCGAGCAAATCAAATAGATGGAATGAGATGCGACCGCGTCATCACGGCTGTGACTGACCACGAGAGAGATGTCAACCAATCAAACGCTCCAATTCGCCTGATTGAGTTAAGTCTAGACTGAACTGAACGGGACACACACCCCATTTCTCACACACACATAAAGTCAGCACACACTCACTACCTTGGGCCTCTAACTATTTTTTTTTGGGCATGCTCTAGTTAATTAATCATGTCGGAAAAGAGCATTTAAACTCCTCACCCCACTTATGCAAGAGAACGTGGCAGCCGCCTCAGGTTCGGTAGGTTGCTACCTGCAGGATTGAATATCACCTCTGTGCAAAAACCGGAATTACTAGTATGCACAGCGCTATCTGGGATTGTGAGTTTTACACTTTATTCTGCGGTTGTGTGTCTGCGTCTGTTGTATTCAGGTCCATGCACACAACATAATAATGGAAGCTTCTTTTTTATAAGATGCACACAAGTTAACTGAATGATCATCCCTTTCTGTGGTTTATAATCTACTCCATTGACTTGCAGAGTAACACAATACTTTTTAACTTCTAAGCCATTGGTGCCTGTGTTTTACGTTTTATTTATTTCTATGTATTTGTATTTATTTTTATATTTATAATTATATTTATTTTTCTTTTTCTTTAAATGCCTTGTTTTAAGTTGTATTTATTTGTATGTCCTTCTATTTATATATATATATTTATTTATATTTGTCATTTTATTTATTTTTATATTTATAATTGTATTTCTTTGTTTACCTTTAAATGTCTTGTTTTAAGTTTTATTTATTTCTACGAACTTCTATTTATTTTCATTTAAATTTATAATTGTATTTATTTTTATTTACCTTTATATGTCTTGTTTTAAATTGGAAACGTCCTGCCTCAATGTTTTTTTATACATGTTTTTACTTGTTGCTGCTGTACTGACTGATGAGTCGCCAACTTAATTTCGTTGTATGTTTTTACAATGACGATAAACATCCTTACCGTACCTAATTAAAGATAAAATAATAATAATTCAGCTGCAGCTGAGGTTTTAAAACAATAAAAGTGCAGACAGTCAGTGTGTGTGTGTATCTTAAATCGCAGTTCACTCTTTACCGTCATAAACGTCTCCACGCGTTGAAGACGCAGGACGGGAGCGGCTGGATTTCCTGGCTCCATCGCACTATAAAGTCGATTGAACAACAATGTGAGAGACTGCTGTCGGTGCTCAGCGCTTCTGTTTCCTGCTGGCTCTCTGGTTTGAATGTGGAGGTCTAGGGTGTAGATCTCATGCAGGCTATTGTTTCCACATCCTCTGCAGCCTGAGTAATGGCCTTCTGAAAACAGGCCGTCTTTTGTTCCGGCCTCCTCGGCTCCGGAGTGGGATGCCACGGCGCTGCTTCCCTTTTCTCGGTTGATAGGAGGAGGAGGAGGAGGTGCAAGAAGGAGGGAGTGAAAACCTGCTGTCGCCACCACCGCTGTCTGCCATCAGCAGGGAGGCAAGTCACTCTCTGCACACAGAAACGTAATGGTTCTTAAACGGTTCTTTAAAAGGCTTTTTTGGTTCTACGAAGAACCATTTTTTTTTTTGAGGCACCTTTAAAGGTTCTTTGAAGAACTATTTAAGGAAATGGTTCTTTAAGGAACCCTGGTTTGAAAGGTTCTTTGTGGAACCAGAAATGGTGCCTTAAAGAACCATGTTTTGAAGGTTCTTTGAGGCACCTTTATTGGTTCTTTGAAGAACTATTTAAGGAAGTTGTTCATTAATTCTTTAACTGGTTTGAAGGGTTCTTTGAGGAACCATAAATAGTGCCTTAAAAAACATTTTGAAGGTTCTTTGAGACACCTTTATAGGGCATTTGAAGAACTATTTAAGGAATGGTTCTTTAAGAACACTAGTTTGAAAAGTTCTTTGAGAAACCAGAAATGGTGTGTGAGGTGTGTGTCGGTGCTAATCCAGCGTGAGGCTCAGCTCCTCTCACCAGGGTGTAATCAGCATTACTGCCACTCATAAGGCGGAGGAGGAAGAGAGGCCAAAGCACACACACACACACACACACACACACACACACACACACACACACACACACACACACACACACACACACACACACACACACACACACAACAAAAAAACTTCTCATCATCTCATCACAAAACAAGAGACAAATCGTTTCCCAGGGCCACAAGTTGCCACATGCCATTTAAGAAAAGAGTCCCCCCCCCCAGCCACCCAAAAACACAATGTGTGCCTGTGTCTCCGGCCGAGTGGAGGGACTGGGGGGGGGGCAGTAGAGAAGGACAGACGAAGAGAGAAACTAGAGATGCTTCGTACTTTTTTCCCTGTGTGTTTATGATCCCCTCAGTCAATTAGTCAATGCTTGGAGCTGCACTGGGGTTGTTGTTGTTGTTCTGCTTCTTGTTCTTGTTCTTGTTCCTCTTCTTCTTCTTCTTCTTCTCCTCCTCCTCCCGAGCCGAGCTCCACATGCTGGCGCTCGGTGATTAATGCGTCGGCCTTCAGTGGGAAACAGTGCATGTAATCAAGCCCCGGTCTGTAAATCGCCTTCCATTGCTTTCCATTTGCAATTTCACAGGAGGGCAGAGCCACTGCCAGAGCTGCAAAGATCCAGTATTTTAGAGGGAAGAGGAGGGGGGGGGGGGTGTGCTGTGCCACAAGCATCCCCCTCGAGGTTGTCCCCCCCCCCCTCCAATGCCAAACACGATAAGTCTCTGGCAGGTACCACAGGGTCAAACGCTTCAACACGTTGCATTGTGGGTCACTGTTTTTGACAAAAACCCAAGCTTGCGGCAGCAAACCATGACACATGTGTGTGTGTGTGTGTGTGTTTGTGAGGGGGGGGGGGGGAGTGGCCTTTCATGCCTCATTAGCTCAGTGTCACAGGACACGTTCCTGTGGGATCTCGGCGGGCCACTCGAACCACTCACAACATTCACTCAGGAATAAATATGTAATGCGGCCGGTGTAGAAGATTTTCACTCTTTGCTTTTTTAAAATAGAAAAGTACAGCAAGCTCTAAACCACCAGTGTTTAAAACGTCCTAATCACTCAACAACACACGCCGAACAACACACACTCATAACAAGTGTCGTACAGAGCTTATAATCAGTAAAGAGATGAAGTGCTCTGGAAGCTCATTTACAAGGAGGGAAAAAATATATTAGTTGCCCTACATTTTATCCATGTGTTAAGTACCTTAGTTTAGTTTTGTCAAGATGATTTATGCATCGAGAACCTTTTTACTGAACAGTATATTCATGTAGATCAGTGGTTCTCAAATGGGGGTGTGTGTACCCCTGGGGGTACGTGAGATTTGTTTTAAATATATTTAAAATAAGCATCCATTAAAAAAGACTTTAAAAAATAGTTATTGAATAAATATTCAATACAATATAAGTGTAAGTTCATAAACTGAATTGTATATATTATATGCTAAATGCTGCGTATTAGATCTTTTTTTAACCCAAAATGCTTTTCACTGAGGTACTCGGCTGAAAAGAATATTTCACAGGGGGTACAAAACTCAGAAGAACCATTTCTGGTTCCACAAAGAACCATTAATACCAGGGTAAAGAACCATTTCTTTAAAGAGTTCTTCAACGAACCTATAAAGATGTCTCAAATAACCTTAAAACAATTGTTCTTTAAGGCATCATATATGGTTCCACAAAGAACCTTTCATACCAGGGTTCTTTAAAGAACCATTTTCTTAAAGAGTTCGTCAAAGAACCTATAAAGGTGTCTCAAAGAACCTTTAAAAAATGGTTCTTTAAGGCACCATATCTGGTTCCACAAAGAACCTTTTAAACCAGGGTTCTTTAGAGAACCATGTTCTTAAAGAATTCTTCAAAGAACCAATAAAGGTGTCTCAAAGAACCTTCAAACCAGGGTTCTTTAAATAACCATTTTCTTAAAGAGTTCTTCAAAGAACCTTGAAATGTGTCTCAAAGAACCTTCAGGAAATGGTTCTTTAAGGCACCATATATGGTTCCACAAAGAACCTTTCAAACCAGGGTTCTTTAAATAACCATTTTCTTAAAGAGTTCTTCAAAGAACCTATAAAGGTGTCTCAAAGAACCTTCAAACCAGGGTTCTTTAAAGAACCATTTCCATAAATAGTTCTTTAAAGAACCTTTAAATGTGTCTCAAAAAACTTTCAAGAAATGGTTCTTTAAGGCACCATATCTGGTTCCACAAAGTACCTTTCAAACCAGGGTTCTTTAGAGAACCATTTCCATAAATAGTTATTCAAAGAACCTTTAAATGTGTCTCAAAGAACCTTCAAACCAGGGTTCTTTAAAGAACCATTTTCATAAATAGTTCTTGAAAGAACCTTTAAATGTGTCTCAAAAAACTTTCAAGAAATGGTTCTTTAAGGCACCATATCTGGTTCCACAAAGAACCTTTCAAACCAGGGTTCTTTAAATAACCATTTTCTTGAAGAGTTCTTCAAAGAACCTAGAAAGGTGTCTCAAATAACCTTCAAACCAGGGTTCTTTAAAGAACCATTTCCTTAAATAGTATCGTCAAATTTCTATACCTACGTCTCCTGCGATGGAAGCAAAAGTCGAGACTTCAGACTTTGCCGGTGGGTAGATAAGTGGATGTTTCGGGTGGAACATGTTTGCGGTTCTCTTCCGTTGGAGTCTCGCTCCATTAGCCCGACAGCCGACGGGCGCAAACAAACCCTGAGGGCAGGCCACGACACATCTGGGCCCACTGTACTCCTTCAATTTGGGGCGATCCAAAGGAGGTTGACAACACACAGCCGGCATTCCCCCCGCTCATTGTTATTCAAATCAGAGGAGACAACACACACACACACACACACAATCAAAGTGTGTGTGTGTGTGTGGGGGGGGGGGGGAGCTCAGAGGATATCAGCGTAAACACACACACACAAATACACTCAAATGCAGACACTCATAGACAAGCAAGGGCCAAATTCCTTCTCTCTTTCATACACATGGGCAAAGCAAACAAACCACACACACACACTCTCTCACACACACACACACACACACACACACAAGGAGGGTCCTTGGGGGATCCACTTGGGTCCTGCCAGGCAAAAGATGACTGCACAATGGGCAGAGGAGGCAGGATAGAAACAGGGAGGTGGGACATGAATAAATCATGTATTTAGACCACACAGGACAACACAACATAAACACACACACACAGATAAATAAAAACAACCTGCCACACCCACGCGAGGGCAAACGAATGCATTTAACGCATACAAATGAATGCATACGCACAGCATGCAGTACGACACACACACACACACACGCTGAAGTCATGATGCCTCACGCTGTAATCAAGAGCATTTCGCCTCCTGTAATTACCTCTAAACATTCATTTGGCCAATAACTGGCGTTCAGGGAGCAGAGTGTGAAGAAGCAGCGCTGCAGAAGACGGAGCGTCATGGTGGAAGACCTCCGGCCTCCAGACTCTGATTCAGCCTCTCAAACAGCTCTGTGCTGTGTCCGACTCGCTCGCCGTGTAATCTGTTCATCGCTTCTGTTAATAAGACATTTCACTCGGGACAAGGCCAGTAACCTCCTGAAGTAGACTCGATAAATGCGAGTCAATTTTTTACGGGTACATTAGTATTCTCAGATTTAAAAAAGGGTCTGAATCCAATCGTACATTTTTGCAGCTTTCCTCCTTATGGGGCGGCTTTAGCTCAGTGGGGTAAGAGGGCCGTCCTGCAACCGCAGGGTTGTGGGTTCGATCCCCGCTCTCCCCATTAGTTGCAAGTCGAAGTGTCCTTGAGCAAGGCACTGAACCCCCAGTTGCTTCCCGGGCGCTTCACCGCAGCCCACTGCTCCTTAATAACTAAGGATGGGTTAAATGCAGAGAACTAATTTCCCCTTGGGGATTAATAAAAGTGTATATTCTATTCTATTCTTATCAAATGCCACACATGTTCCCCGTCAAGGCCTCGTGCCTTTGCAGTTGGGATCTACAGAGCCAGGAACAAATAAAAAGAAAGAAAAGAAAAACACCCAGCAGCTGACCAGCTGACCTCTGACCTCCAGCACCCCGAGTGGGCGAACGACTCTCAGGCCTGTGGGAGTTCATGGTGGAGCGTGTGTTGTTGAGACTCTACTTGAAAACTACCTGGATTCATGAGAAAAGCCACACCCGCCAGATCATAATAACAGTCATGATGGACACTCTTTTCAATTAAAACTTTTAAAAAAAATGTACCTCAGAGTATCCCATTCAGCCCAGAGTACGAACAAAACACTCGGAGAGCACGCACGCACCGACAGGTTTAATCCAGTCTGCTAACCGCACACGAGCCCCTTCACAAGACTCGCCGCCGCCGCCGCCGCTCGGCTCCTCTTGTCGTGACAGGAAGGGGGTTTGCAACTCTTTCCGAAAAAACCAGCCCCATGCAATTAGAATTCACTTAAAAAGTAAAGTGTCCCCCAAGGACACAGCTGCTGCCGACTTTAGTCAAAACACACGCATAGCTCAGGCCCGATACGGAAGATTACGATTCAGTTTTCAAGAGCGACGCTGACGCCCGAGTCAGCGTGCAACGCACTCGTCTGAGCGCTCGCTTCCCCGAATGAGACCGATGTGGTGCTCGGAGCTCCTCATCTGACTCACGATAACTTGTTTTCCTCTGTGTCTGTCAGTGTGTGTATATATGTGTGTATATGTGTGTGTGTGTCCCCCACCGCTCACTGACCGAACGAAGCCTCTCCACAGTCACCAGTCTGACCCAGTAACCTGCAGGCCTCCTATCTGTCGGAGACGTCCAGCCATAAGCTCCCATCTCAGCGCTAATGCCCCGTGGTGGAGGCGTGAGTCAACGGCCACGGAGGCTTCTTTTGAGTTGGTAAGATTAAAGAGACAGTACCCTGAATAAAAACAGTTTCAAGTGTACCTCAGTGGCACTTGAATAGTATTAGTCATGGTATTACTCATGGTATTACTCATGGTATTTTTGTAGTTTGGCTTTCTTGAAGAAATGTTACTTTATTGATTGTTGATGTTCTGAGTTTGTACTCGTGGTTGATTCACTTATTGTAAGATTTGGATAAAAGCGTCAGCTAAATGACATTTAATGTAATGAAATGATTTGGCCTACGCTCTTGTCTGAACTTATTGTGATGGTGATATGTTGCCTTCTTAACAAAACACCTGGGCTAAGGCCTTGATGTGATGAATATCCCTTGGCTAAAAAACAAATAAAAGGTTACCTGCATTTTGATCTCATTAGTTGTTCTTATATAATCAGAATCAGAACCTTTTATTGCCATGTATGTGTTCACGAGGAATGTGTCATGGCGGGTAGTGCGACGATAGACAATAACATGAACAACAATCCATGACAATCAACACCGTGCGATGATTAAGAATATAGATATAAAATAAAGTGCACACATGGGCAGGTTTCAGGACTTTAGCCAGTGTAAGCCAGTTTAAAGGGAAAAAATGTATTTAAAGTGAGTAATTAAGTGATGTGCAGGGGAGTGACCAGAAAGAAGATTGTCCTGCAGGATGACGGAGTCTATAGGTTGGATTTAACAAAATATAACACACTGCAGAAGTCGCTAAACTTGTAAAAGAGTAGGCTAATATACATTTTAAAAAACGTACCCCTTGGTTTCCTTCGAAACAAATGGATGGCTCACTTGGTAAAGAGATCTGAGGAGAGAGAGAGAGAGAGAGAGAGAGAGAGAGAGAAGCATTAACACAGCTCTGTAATCTAAAAGGAATCTAGATAACAACAATTATGCCGTAATGCGTTTACGCGTAACGTGACGCACTCAGTGACGCCCGCGTGCCGTTAATAGTAGATCCACTGGAGCTCATTATGAGAATAGCCTATAGGCTACGAGTCAATTAATGTGGCCGCCTGCGGGCTCTTTTACTTTGAAGCACAGTGGAAGAAGGCTTCCCAGCAACCAGCTGACGGGCTCCTCTTTCCCGACAGTCACCGCGGGTCCAGCCGGTGGTATGCTGCCCGGCGATGGAGCCAATTGATCCAGAGGTGACTGTAAAACTAGTTGGAGCGACTCTCCCTTTTTTTATTTATTTATTTGTAGACTACCAAAAAGAAAGAAAGAAAAAGAGAAAAGAAAAAAAAGCTATCGACACAAAAGTAATTCAACAGTGAGACAACTTTAGAAACACATACATAAGCTCAGCGGATAACTTTAACAAGAGTCAAGAAAAGCATCTCCAAGCGCGTGCACACACACACGCGCGCGCGTACACACTCATACATAAACAGCCGAGGTAAAGGTATATAGATATATATACCTTGAGTTTTTGGTACGCCTCCAGCGCCCTGATGGCCGTGTCCGTGAGCTTGACGTGGTACAGCGTCCTGTTGGGCCCGGTTCTGTTGGTCCCGCAGCGGAGCCCGTAACGGAGCTCCTGCCTCAGCGAAGCCATCGCTGGCTTTTCTCTCTGCCCGGCAATTAAAGCTGCTTTCCTCTCTCGGCATCGACACTCTCCCTGAAACGTCACGGGGTGGGCGGAGCCTGCGGCGACAGCAGACTGTACACACACACGCACACGTATACACGTATACACGCACACACGCACACACACACACGCACACACACACTGCACCCACGACATGGCGTTTACTGGCAATGTAACGCACACAGAACAATAATGGTTCTTACATGGTTCTTTAAAAGGCTTTGTGGAAGAACCATCACCTACTGAAGAACCATTTGTTAAGGTTCTTTGAGACACCTTTATGGGTTCTTCGTGGAACCATTTCTGGTTCCTTAAAGAACCAATTTTTAAGTTTCCTTGAGACACCTTTATAGGTTCTTTGTGGAACCAGAAATGGTGCCTTAAAGAACCATTTTTTGAAGGTTCTTCAAGACACCTTTATGGGTTCTTTGTGGAACCGGAAATAGTGCCTTGAGCCATTTTTTAAAGGTTCTTTGAGACACCTTTATCGGTTCTTTGTGGAACCAGAAATGGTGCCTTAAAGAACCATTTTTTGAAGGTTCTTTGAGACACCTTTATAGGTTCTTTGAAGACCTCTTTAAGGAAATGGTTCTTTAAAGAACCCTGGTTTGAACGGTTCTTTGTGGAACCAGAAATGGTGCCTTAAAGAACCATTTTTTAAAGGTTCTTTGAGACACCTTTATAGGTTCTTTGAAGACCTCTTTAAGGAAATGGTTCTTTAAAGAACCCTGGTTTGAACGGTTCTTTGTGGAACCAGAAATGGTGCCTTAAAGAACCCTTTTTTAAGATTCTTTGAGACACCTTTATAGGTTCTTTGAAGAACTATTTAAGGAAATGTTTCTTTAAAGAACCCTGGTTTGAAAGGTTCTTTCTGGAACCAGAAATGGTTCTAGGGCAGAATCATTTTCGGTTCCAGATTCATTTTTTTCTGTGCATCTAAAGATTGCTTTTGTTTCTTTTAGAAGTTGAAGAAAGAAAAAAATTCATAAACATATATTGTTACTCTGTCGATCTCCATATTTGTTTCCTGGTTTCTCCCTTGACAAAATATCTGGAGGATTTAAATCTTCTTTTTTTTCATGTAAGATCGGCCCCATCTTCTTCTATACAAACAATGGGTCAGATGACAATGTGTTATGTAATCTGATGACACACCTGATTCTTCTGAGCTCGAAGGAGCGTTTTAGCTTCATTCAGCTCTTTGTTTTGAGCTTTCAACTGTTTTGGTTTCTCAGTCACTTCATTGCCAGCAATGGCAGGCAGCTGTTTTCAAGGACATAAGTATAAAAGCCCCCCTATACCTACCTGCCCAGGACCCCAACGGCAGGCAGATAAAGTTATTCACTTTTAAGTGAACATAATTGAGGGTTGAGCTACTAAAGATGGTCGGTTTCCTCAAAGATCAAAACAAAGCTGAAGGGAGAGTATATTAAATTAATATTAAACGTACATGTGTCAGGTAGAAAGAGGCATTGCCACTGATTTGAATTCCCTTGTTCAAAACCTGGGAAATGCAATATGACGCATGGGGTGGCTTTAGCTCAGTGGGGTAAGAGGGCCGTCCTTCAACCGCAAGGTCGTGGGTTCGATCCCCGCTCTCCCCATTAGCTGCAAGTCGAAGTGTCCTTGAGCAAGGCACTGAACCCCCAGTTGCTTCCCGGGCGCTTCACCGCAGCCCACTGCTCCTTAATAACTAAGGATGGGTTAAATGCAGAGAACTAATTTCCCCTTGGGGATTAATGAAAGTGTATATTTAATTTAAAAAACACGGTGAGAATTGTGTCACTGCACATTGTTACATAATGACTAGTCAATAGGAAAGCCCAAAACAAGCCGATCAACATCTCAGTCTACGTGTTATACAGGACTGTCTCAGAAAATTAGAATATTGTGATAAAGTTCTTTATTTTCTGTAATGCAATTAAAAAAACAAAAATGTCATGCATTCTGGATTCATTACAAATCAACTGAAATATTGCAAGCCTTTTATTCTTTTAATATTGCTGATTATGGCTTACAGCTTAAGAAAACTCAAATATCCTATCTCTAAATATTAGAATATCATGAAAAAGTATACTAGTAGGGTATTAAACAAATCACTTGAATCGTCTAATTAACTCGAAACACCTGGAAACACATTTTCAAATGTTTGATTTTGTTTTGCTGTTATAAATCTTTTTTTTTACTTGGTCTGAGGAAATATTCAAATTTTATGAGATAGGATTTTAGAGTTTTCTTAAGCTGTAAGCCATAATCAGCTATATTAAAAGAATAAAAGGCTTGCAATATTTCAGTTGATTTGTAATGAATCCAGAATGCATGACATTTTTGTTTTTTTAATTGCATTACAGAAAATAAAGAACTTTATCACAATATTCTAATTTTCTGAGACAGTCCTGTATGTGCCAATCATAATAATTGTGCCACATTGTGTGTTTAACGATGGGCCATTATTTAATTGGATAATGATTTGTTCATGACACATAGGCTTGGCCTGGCTTACACATGCAACTTGTTAGTGAGATCTATTTATATACGAAAGTAACAACAGTGTCAACGTTACCCTATCAAAATATTTATAAAGTCATCTTCATCATCAAAATAATGATGAATATGGGAATAACTATCCCTCATGCCGCTTCTGTGCTTCCACAATCAGCAAATAATAATAATAATAACTTTATTTATATCGCACCTTTAAAAACAAAGTTTACAAAGTGTTTTACAGAGAATTAAGGCAAAACAAATGGTAAGATACAAATATAAAATAAAAAACAGACACACTAAATTAGGGGAACCAAAAAACAGCATAAAAGGACGACATCACTTAAAAGCACTTCTATAAAAATGGGTTTTAAGAAGTGATTTATACGAAGTTACTGATTCTGCGAGCCTTATCCCCTGTATTAATTAAATGTATTAATCATAAAGTGGTACAATTTAACTATGCAGTTATGGCAGAGACAGTACAGCTTATCATATTTAACAAATTCACACTTAATCAAGACAGCGTGTCATAAAACAGTGTAACATTTAATATGGTTGTATGACAATTATGACATTATGTAAACTTAAAAGCTTGTGTTCAGTTGACCTTTCATGTAATCATGCTGTGTGTGTGAGTTGCTCTGTAAAGGACATTTACTGCCTGTAAACCTTATGAAAGGCTGGCTTCCAGGGAAAAGACAGACTATTAAAACTCAGTGTTAATAGTCAGAATATTCAGTGATATAACAGCGATAACCAAATGTAAAAGGTCAAAGTACTGTAGCGTGTCGTAACTGATCCTTGTCATAAGAAACATGCTCAAATGTTATTGTGTGTGGCTTATGTTCAGCAGTTGGATAATTACTGCAGATATCTATAGTTTTAGCTTTTTTTTGTTGCTAAAAAAATTAAAAAACCAAGGGACATTTACAAAGTGGGTCAGTAGTCAAATTGCGAATAATCCTCGACACAAAAAGATGCTTAACCTGAGGGGTTAATGGGCTTAGTTATCGTCATTTTTGACAGTCTGTCCAACTTTAATTTCTCTCGTTGGTTGGTGGAGAAACCAGAGCCCCTGAAACCGGGTGAAGCCGTTATCTGTGCCTCAAATCCTCTTGAATTCATGCGCCTCATGCAGAGAACCATGACCCCGCTGAATAACGCCTCAAATCCCAGGCAACTTAACCCTTGTGTTGCCTTCGGGTCATTTTGACCCGATTCAATATTTAACCCTCCTGTCGCCTTCGGGTCAATTTGACCCGATTCAATGTTTAATGTCGGTGTTCTTTCGGGAGTCAACAAACAAACATAAAGTACCTCACACTTAAACTTGGAAAACAATATTAATTCTAATAATTTTCTGGAGATTTTAATAGCTGGGGTCATATTGACCTCAAGGGTAAAATATGTTAGTAAATATAAAGGCGACAGGAGGGTGAAACATTGAATCGGGTCAAATTGACCCGAAGGCAACACAAGGGTTAAGTGTGTCGAGGAAAGCCCACGAGTGAAGGTGGAGGTCGGCGAAGCAGACGAGTCTGACATGTAAGCCTATTTAGTTAAATTGCTAAGCTACTCCCTGAATGAAAGTACATAACAGGGGGTGGGGGTGGGAGAGGGGGGGGGGGGTTACTGGAGGTCAACAGAGAACAGGTGGTGCTGAATCTTTACATCGGGTCACGTCTGTAAATATGACACATGGAGACGCCCTGTATCTTCTGACCACCAACACCTTGTGTTATAATAAATGTATGAACATTGAGTGACTTCATACTGTGAAATATTACTTAAAACAGCCCCCCCCCCCCACACACACACTGATGCATGCAGGTTTGAAGTTGCTCCTCCAACATCCAAGCAGTGCAAGATTAACCCCGCGTCAGGCCCCTCCCCTTCTTCTCCTTTACCTGGCTCGTCTGTCTCATCCACTCATTGTCTCCGTGGCTCGCCATCTGCTGCACGAGGGGGGGGGAGGGGAGGAGGGGGAGAGGGAACCGCTAATGCACACCAACCCCCCCCCCCCCGGGAGTGACGTTTCACACCTGAGGTCAGTGACTCCCAGGACACCTGCGACTAGGTAAGAGGCGGCTGGTTCGTGCCGTCGCCCCTCGTGTGTTTTCGTCTTCTTCGCTGCAGAGCGGTGTGAGCTGAAGTCTACAGATGACATCAACGCCTCACGAGGGGAGCGTCATGGTCTCTATGAAACGAGATATGCGCCATACGTGTGTCTGCGTCTGGGCGGGAGGAGGAAAACAGGACATTTAGTCTGCATTAGTGTACGTTGATGACGAGAGAGATTGTGTGTTTGCCATGAAACATGCATTGGTGTGCATACAGAACCCCTCTGATGTATTACTCAGCACCCAAAAGAGAAGGCTGGAGTGTAGAGTTTATTCCCAGTTAGTTTGAGCTGCTTCGCTGTACTTAATGAACACAATAGGGATGAAAGAAGCTGCAGTTTTTAAAAGCCACGATATGTAAAATGGGATTGTGGCATCACCGAATGTTGCGCAATCGACATTTTAGTTGCTTTTCATCGACAGTGTCCACTCCGTTATGACTCGTTACTTTCTAACATGGCCAGATGGCACAAAGTAAGGTTAATAAGCCTTTAAAGGGGTAAAGCACACAGTAAAATAAATAAACATACAGTCAATGTGCTCATGTTCCCATCAGTTTTCACTTAATGCATAAGAGTATACTAATTAAAGACATCGCAGATTACGACTTCTACGTCTCCGATATCTATATCTCTCATTGAGAGACCGTCTTCTACTTGACTTGTTTAGCTTGAGAATATGTGGTCATCACAAACACACACACATACTGTAAGCAAACACACACACATACTGCATATGTAAACACACATGACGTGTTATTCACATGCATTCAATGACGCACAGGAAGAACCGGCACTCTTTCCACAAAGACGGTGCGGATGACTCAAAGGCCGAAGCTTTGAGTGAGTGTGCAACGGATTTATATTCTAGCGTGCATGTGCACACACACACACACACACACACACACACACACACACACACACACACACACACACACACACACACACACACACACACACACACACACACACACACACACACACACACACATATTGTTATTTCAGCTGGCAGAGATGGTGTATCTGGCAGAGCGAGGTAGTGCTTATGAATTTGGGAAAGGTATCGGGTGAGACACACTAACAGCTTTTTAACGGTTTCCCTGGCGTCGACGTTTCAACAGCCCAAAGATTTGGATACACTTTTTTTGCAGCTGCTTCATCAGAATATTTAAGTCAACAATTGATTTGTATTGTATAGGATACTGGATTTCAGCATTAAGAGCAAATTAAATCCTATCAAGTATTCCTTTATTCTATACCTCCTTTGACCTATAGAGGCGGCAAAAAGTATATCTATATATATATATATATATATATATACTCTGATACATGCATGTATACACGTATAGTTGTAGTTGTTGGGTACACACACACACACATATATATATATACATACATATATATATACATATATATATATATATATATATACATATATATACATATATATATATACATATATATACATATATATATATACATATATATATAGATTGGACTAAAAGAAGATGAGCAAGAAGTTGCACTGTGACATTTATATATGTATATATATATATATATTACATTTTTATAAATTTTTTGGTGACACACTAAACTTGTTTGTTTTCACTGTTTCTTACACTTTTATTTAAACAAAAAATGATTTTAAGCTAATGCCTCCGCTGTATTTAAAAAACAGTTATATAATTTAAGTTAGCTTTTTTGTATCCATGCGCACTGAACTTTATATAAACATAAATACATTTTAACCTAATAAAAGAGAACATTATGACACCGGTGTGTCCCAATGCTAAAATGTGAGCTTTAATTCCAAGATGTGAAGAAGATTTAAATATTTACACTGACACCCACGTTATCAACTGCGGTTTATAATTCAAATGTAATGGTGAGTTTAGTTTGTAGATAATTCAACTCCATCAACTATACTACGGAGTATTTGGTGAAACAGTCTTGTTGTATTTATTTAACTGGTCATGAAACTAGAGAATACTGTTGGTTGAACCTTCCTGACCCCCATGCTCAGGAATGTGCCCTCAAAGTTTAACTACCCGAACAGGTAAAATAAAGTTATAAAGTTGTGTTTGATACAAACTGTTATTACTTCTTTTTTACGAGTAAAACCTGAGAGTTAAAATCCTAATGTCGTTGCTTAAAGCCAGACTTTAACAGACACTCGTCTGTGATTCAGAGTTGCAGGAATTTCCGTGCAGCGTGTTACTTTCAGGTCGTGTTGGCATGAAAGGCAACGCGACCTCTCCACGTCTGACCAAACGCCCGCAGAACAAACACGGTATAAAGTTAACGCAATATTTGTAAGCTTCTAAGAACAGTTTGATATTCTGGAGAAGTGTCACGATTTCCCCACCTTCATAGTTAAATTCATCCTGCCTGCTTAATTAACTCTCCTGTCATTCCAGATCCTGTCATCCTCACCTGATTGTCTCTCATTCCCTTCAGCTGGTCCTCACGCCCTGCTCACCTGCAGCCCATCCCCTCGTTAGTCCCTCATTCCCTTCACCTGGTCCTCACGCCCTTCTCACCTGCCTCTGATCACCTCGTTAGTCCCTCATTCCCTTCACCTGGTCCTCACACCTTCTCACCTGCCTCTGATCACCTCGTTAGTCCCTCATTCCCTTCACCTGGTCCTCACGCCCTTCTCACCTGCCTCTGATCACCTCGTTAGTCCCTCATTCCCTTCACCTGGTCCTCACGCCCTTCTCACCTGCAGCCCATCCCCTCATTAGTCCCTCACTATTTAGCTCCCTCACTTCCACTTGTCCTCTTCCAGATTGTCTTGTGTGTTATTGCCAAACTCTCCAGAGAATTCCAAAATACTAACTCTGATCTGCCCGTTACGACCCTGCTTGCCTGTTGACCCGACCTAAGATTTTGCCTGCCCCTTTTTGGATGTGTTGCCTTGTTTCACGGACCACCCGGTTCTGACCCTGTCTGAATCACTAAGTAAATCACTAAGTGTTTTCGTGTCGTGCTTTTGGGTTCCAGTACCTGTAACCCTTACAAGAAGAGATAAGTGATGAGAAAACTGACACTGCACAGTAGATTAGTATGTCGAGGTGTCCATGAGCAAGGCACTGAACCCCCAGTTGCTCCCTCGGCAGCCCGTAGCTCCTTAATAACTAAAGATGGGTTGCAGAGAATACATTTCATATATGTATGTAACTATATGTAATGTCACAATAATATATGGTTTTCATTCATATGTGTGAAGCTGAACCGCTAGCTTAGCTTAGCATGACGTCTGGAAGCAGGGCAACGGCTAGCCTGGCTCTAAATGCCACTAATTATCAGTGTCGGGGAACACTACTTTTAAATGTAAATTGTTAAATTACAGTGTTTCCAACTCATTAGAAGAAGGGAAGGAGGTAAGGATGTTTATTGTCATTGTAAAAATGAAAATAAGTTGCTGACTCATCAGTCAGTACAGCAGCAACAGGTAAAAACTGGTATAAAAACATTTAAACAGGACATTCTAATTTAAAACAAGACTTAGTACATAAAAGTAAATAATACTTGAAACAAGACATGTAAAGGTAAATACAAATAAATAAATACAATTATAAATATAAAAATAAATAAAATTACAAATATAAATAAACATATATAAATAGAAGTACATAAACATTTAAAGGTAAATAAAAAATAAAAGAGAATAAATAAAACATAAAACAGGAATCAATGGCTTAAAAGAATAGAATACTATAGACTGCTTCTGTGACTTTGCACATGCCGGTTATATTACTACTACCGTAGTTTTTCATACATCTATATAAGTACCCCTAAACTGCCCAACATAAGACCCCCATATAGTCTTTTCCCCATCTGATTGAAGTTTGTCATTTTAGATGTAGATACTACGAGAAGTGTATGAAACCGATGACCCAATTAGTCATACGTGTTGTCATTATGTTACTTACGGGTGAAATTATATTGAAACCTTTTGCCGAGGATATCATAGAACCCTTTAAAGGACCCCAAGGGGGCCCCCGGACCCCAGTTTGAGAACCACTGATCTGGGAGTGTCAGACGCTTACACCCCCCCCAAGGCACAGTTTGTATTTCACTGCGACGCTCTTGTAACAGACAACTAAATGACTGATTACTTAAATTCCTCCATTTTGTCGTGACCCCCGACACGGCTAATCATCACATTAGATTTTGTTTGTTTAATGTGTCCAAAAAAGTAAATTTCTTGTTTTACTGTTGGTTACGTTCCCCGTTTTCTTCCTTTATGCTAAGCTAACTTCCTGCTTGCTGCAGCTTCTCGAGCGCCACTGATCCTCTCATCTAATCCGCAAGCCGAGAAAAGGAATAAGGCCGTTTCCCAAAAACGTCAAACTACTCCTAAGGAATGTGATGAGACGGCGTGAGACTCTATCTTTTGCTCCGTTAAGCATAACAAAAAATCCATATCAAGTTTTTCTTCAACTTGGGTCCAAAGGTTTACTCAACGGAGAACGTGTGTATTATGCTCACGTCGGAGATTTTGCAAATTTATTTTCGCTGTCTTCAAAGTGAAGGCGGGCGCAACACTTTCCCACAGAGAAACATAATCAGAGTTTAGATTCGGCTTCTTCATTCCCACCCAATGTGTGTGTGTGTGTGTGCCATCCAGCGTCAGAAATACACAAGGGCAAAAGGCAAAACTGCCCCGAAGAAATATAATTTTGCCCCTGACATCACGAGGAGAGGGGCAAAAAATGCCCCCATCATTTCTTCTAATAATTATGATAATTTAATAGAGTTTTGTTTTTGTTCTTTGTTGTGTGTGTCCTATCTGTGTTGCCTGTACTGTACACAAACAAACCAATAAATATAATTTGAAATAATAATAAAAATATATAGTTATAATTGTTAATAGTTGTTTAAAAAAATTTAATAACAATAAATAAACACATAAATAAGAATAACATTGAATATGAATGTCTGATTTCTGTTTTCTGTTTGTTTTTTCTAAGAAAACGCTTTGAATCTGTAGACTACTGCCCAACAGTCTTATTATTACCATTGGTATGACAATTGCTCACATACTGTAAGCCTAAATAAGTATATTCTTCATTTTTGAACAAGTTTCAAAAAGTGCCCCCAATTTCTTTTTATATGCCCCTGGATTTCAGTCACTGGTGGCAAAAATTGCCCCATAAAAAAGATGTACATTTCCTATCCTGGTGCCATCACACATGCACATCATACACACTAAGCAGTCCCAGGTGTTTGCTGTTTTTTATTGAGATCCCAGGACCTTTACAGCCACCACTTTTACTGTGACTGCACAGGTGTGACGGATCATTCCACGCATGAAAAGAGACAGCGGCCAAAACAAAAAGCTGCACCTCGGGTTGGAAAACATCCTCACGCCCTCAAGTCATCTGCAGAGCCTTTGTGTCTCAATGCTTTTAAACACTCAGTGTTGTCGGCATCCAGGTTTAAACAACGATCATAAAACGGATATTCGGATCCATATTGTTTGTTTTTGGTTGTCAAGCGGTGAACACCGACCACACTTTGCAAACAGCAACATGTCAGAAGTAGCTGGAAGGTTTGATGTCTCTCTATTTACAGCATAATTGACATAATTGCGCAATTTCTGGTTCAAATGTCAGTCTGGTCTGGCTTAGCCAGCTCTCTGCCACCACATACACACACACACAGACACACACACATACAATAGACAACAATGAATGGCGCCTGCCACTGGAGCATGGATTGGGTAATTGTGAGATGATTTCTCATAACCACAAGGGCACGGCAACAGCGCGATGCAATACAAGTCAGACACCAGGATACTGGAGCGTGTGTATCAAGGGACCAGGACTTGGCTGGATATGAAACCACGAGGAGCCGATGAGGAAGTATTTTAAACCCGCTTCTTTCAACAGCTTCTTCCCTGCCACAGTAAGACTCATATTGGAATGTGTGTAATAACCCAACATGACCTCACTACACTTATGTGCAATATGTGATATATTATTTCTACCTGTAATTTAAAACTGGATCCAAAACTGTTTATACCTGCACCTTTCTTGTTCTTGGACATATTAACACCTTCTGTATAGTGTTTTATTTTATATTTTGTATTTTTTCTTACTTATTATAGTGTTTTATTTTATATTTTGTATTTTTTCTTTCTTAATATAGTCTTTTCTTTTATATTGTGTATTTCTTCTTATAGTGTTTTCTTTTATATTTTGTATTTTTTCTTTCTTATTATAGTGTTTTATTTTATATTTTGTATTTTTTCATATAGTGTTTTCTTTTCTATTTGGTATTTTTTCTTTCTTATTATAGTGTTTTCTTTTCTATTTGGTATTTTTTTCTTCTTATTATAGTGTTTTCTTTTCTATTTGGTATTTTTTCTTTCTTATTATAGTGTTTTCTCTTATATTTGGTATTTTTTCTTTCTTATTATAGTGTTATTTCTAAACTTGACTCGTGGAGCCCTGCACTAGATGTCCAAATGGCAAATAAAACCTTGAAACCTTGTAACGTGCATTATTGTGTCGACGTCTATGAGAAAAAGACGATCTACTTGATTTGTAAACATTGTAAACATGAGTCTATTGTCTGAATCTCTATAGTCATCTTCAATACACCGTCTTGTTTATTTAGTAAACGATGGTCCCATTAAGAATAAAATGGACCATAAAAAAAACAAGTTCAAAGACCATCGTAGTCGACACAGTTTTAAAGGAGCGGGATGTAGTGACCAGAATGTTACACAACAATATAATGCCTAAAAATCAAAGTAGGATGTAAGCTGTAACTTTATATTACATCTACAATATAATGTTTAGGAATTTATTGTCTCAGATAACTAATCAACTGGTTCAACTTTGGATCAAATGTAGTAATTTGAATACACGACTTGTTATTGGCAGCTCTGTGATGCTACACGTCGAGCTAAATGCTAACGTCAGCCTGCTAACAAGCTAACCATGACATGTCTAACATGCAGATGTTTAGAAGGCGGCGTATTCTACGTCTTACCTCAGTGGGTTAGCAGGTATAAAAACATCTGAGCGAAGCCTTCTGGCTGACTCACACATGTCTGTGTTTTAAGAACTAGAAGGAAAAAACAGATCAGTGTGTATGTGTGTGTGTGTGTGTGTGTGTATTCACGATGCTACTTCCTTTGAAGCTTGATTAAAGTCCTCGTCTTGTCAAGAGCGGTATTACGTACCGTGACCAGGTAATCACACTTGAAAGTCAAAGGACTAGAGACACACAAAAGAGTTTCAGTGTCTTAACTCAGAGTTTAATATCCTCCTCGTCGGTGAATGTGGTTGAGCTGGATGATCGGAGACGTCTCATCCTGAGCTTTATGGGTGTGTGTGTGTGTGTGTGGGGGGGGGGGTGGAAGGCTAGAGTCATTCAACCCGCTAGTTTCCTCCCGTTGCTCTTTTTCGGGGTCTCGATGTGTCACTCGGGCCACAGACGTCATCTCATTCAGAGCAGGTGCCTTCGTATTGCCACAGCTGCACGACACTCAGAGAGAGGGAGAGAGGGAGAGAGAGAAAGGGAGAGAGAGAGGGAGAGAGGGAGAGAGGAAGGGAGAGGGGGGAGAGAAGGAGAGAGAGGGAGAGAGAGGGAGAGAGAGGGAGGGAGAGAGAGAAAGAGGGGAAGAGGGAGAGAGGGGGGAGGAGCGAGAGAGGGAGGGTGAGAGGGAGAGGGGGAGAGAGGCAGAGAGAGGGAGAGAGAGTGGGGAGAGCGGGAGGGAAAGTGAGAGAGAGGAGGGGAGAGTGAGAGAGAGAGAGAGAGGGGAAGAGAGAGAAAAAGAGAAAGAGAGAGAGGGAGAGAAAGAGAGGAAGAGAGAGAAAGAGAGAGAGCGAGAGAAAGAGACGGATATACTAAATGTGCAAAAAGATGAAGAAACCAGACTGAGGAAGAGGGGGGGGGGGGAGGGGGGGATGTCAGCCTCGTAATAAATCTTCTTCAGAATTTGGATTCTTGCTTCTTAATGTAAGAACCACATTGTTTGTGTTTATGGGAGTTCAGATCTGATGATGATGAAGATGATGATGACATCACTCCTCTTCTTCCGGTCAGCCTGGGACACAAATGAGCAGAAACACTGAAGGTCAACCGGTTCTTTGGATCTGAGTTCAAACATTTATATCGGCATGAGTTCAGCTGAAGACAGTGAGCGGTGCCTTCTGGGTAACAGATGAAAAAAATACATGTGCAAAATTAGTGCAAGTCTTATGTTTGTGACTCGTAATGTTCCCACTCTCCATGCTGAGTTGAGGAATTTTATAAATAAATGTAAATGTTGATTAAATTAGTCAAACAATGTAATTCTAAAATCCTTAACTGAGCCGACGTATTTCTCTTATTTCTGGAAACATTTGAACAAGTGTTTGTATATTAAAAGTGACGTTTTACTGCAGTGATAGTATCCGTGTCCTCGTGTTGTATTTTATTTTATTTTATATATTGTTATCGTATTTGTGTTTGTTGCTTTATGGGCTCATGAGTCTGGAATAAAATAAATATATAATTATATTAAATAGATTAATGTGCATGTTTCATGCATTGAAATTATGATCAATAGTAATAAAAAAAGCTTGTGAAAGTGGCCAAAAATACAAAAAGTCTAATTAAAGCTGCAATAATCAATATTATTTAACATAAATATAACAATATATGATAGTGATTATTATGACAAAAGCGTCGCAGGGCTTGTCAGCTCATCGTTTTGGTTTTATAAGCCACAATTTTACTGTTTTGGTTTAGTTTTGTCAACTTCGTTTCAAATTTGTCCATTTTTAGTCTTTAAAAACACTGCCGTCCACTTACTGCTCAGAAAACAATAGAGTTACAACTAGCTAGAGAACAAAGAGGATCATTAAGCTGCAAAAAAGTTGAATATATTCACCATAAAGTTAACTTTAGCACAAACCCAAGTCGAAATAAATGATAATTTTCAAAATACAACTCAAAGGTAATATATACAGTATATTATATTAACATGGCAGGGTTATGTGGACAATTTGACGATTATAGTTTAGTTAATTTAGATACTATTTGCAAATGTTCATGCCAAAAGGTACTTTGGGTATCCTTAAAATGCAAATAGCGTTGTCGTGTCTAGCATCTGCCGTGTGGAATACATGTGGTTAAAAACGCCTTGAAATAATGAACTCCCACACAACACAGAGTATTAAGTTAAGCGTTAAGTATTCATCATTATAGACACGGCACTTATAACCGGAGCGCCCTGGGAGTGGGAGCAGAAAGACACATCTAATTCCACCCTTCATAATATTTGTCTGCATGTCCTCTCAGGGAAAAGGCACAGTGTCTATGTGTCGCTCCTCCGGTCCAACAATAACGGGCTTTACTGCACAGAACCCGGTCTGCTGCTCTCACCTCCCTGTGCATGCGGTCCACAGAGAGCCCCCCGGAGACGGGCCCGGGTTCCCCTGTGTCCTGCCACTCGGCTAATTGAGGCCTGGGTGAAGGCGAGTTGCCATGGAGGAGACTCCCACATATGGGATGCTACTTATAGCCTCGCTCTTTTGGGAACGCACACTGGTAAGTTCTCGCTGAACATTTGTATTTATATTTTTTTTAGTGCAGAAGGAGGAACACTATACACACAGTGACATATGACTTCAAAAAGGGAAATCACTTCACTTTCCAAGTGTGGAATGAACCCTCAAACAGCGGTTAAGTGGTTAACGCGGATTCATCCTCACAAGTATACAATAACAAATGGTTTCTACGCTCCTCAGCGCCGTAATCACCAACATGGCATCAACCACTTCTTTTCTTCTTCTTCTGCTTGGGGATCGTGGCTCTGAAGAGCTCCTGGACTTCACGGAGCTCTCGCTGGTCTGCCGCTCTTGTTCCCGTTGGATGTTTTCTGAGGCCTTGGAGGAGGGAGGGAGGTCTTATCTTTTGTTTTTGTTTTTCATCTTTTGTGACGGACCAGCTGAACCCCCGAAGGAGTTCTTATCCCCCGGCTGCCGCGGGAGTGGCGGGACACGATCGCTCTCTAGAAATGAGTTTCTCGAGTAGGAGGTTCTTGTTGTCGTCTTTGGCGAGGGTTGACGGTTCCTGATGACGGAGATGCTCGAAGTCGAGCAGAATCTTTGTAGTTTTTCAGAGCTGATGCGATCCGATTGGTCCTCGAGCTCGGCTTGATTGGAAGCCTGAGGTAAAAAAAAAAGGGAATAATTCAAATATACATACACTAATACATATGTTCTTAACTTGTAACTTTCCCCTTTCTTCACATGTTTCATAATACAATATAAAACACAAATGCATGGAGTGACTTGCATATAACTTATTTGTTTAAAGACGAGACTCATTTTCAAACACGTGACCGTGATTATTTAGCATCCAACTATTTCACTGACACCAGAGATTTGACCTGTGGATGTGAACAAAAGTAAGCCGAGTTTGAACTTGGCCCTCTTACCTTAAACATACATTTAAATACATTGGATGGAGGATATGCATCATCCACATATTGTAACAATCATTGTGTGTGCCCCCCCCCCCCCCCCACCAACCTCAAAGACGTAGGTATAGACATTTGACTTTAAGGAAATAGTTCTTTAAAGAACCCTGGTTTGAAAGGTTCTTTGTGGAACCACAAATGATGCCTTAAAGAACCATTTTTAAGGTTCTTTGAGACACCTTTATAGGTTCTTTGAAGAACTATTTAAGGAAATGGTTCTTTAAAGAACCCTGGTTTGAAAGGTTCTTTGTGGAACCAGAAATGGTGCCTTAAAGAACCATTTTTAAGGTTCTTTGAGACACCTTTATAGGTTCCTTGAAGAACTCTTTAAGGAAATGGTTCTTTAAAGAACCCTGGTTTGAAAGGTTCTTTGTAGAACCACAAATGGTGCCTCAAAGAACCTTTTTTTAAGGTCTGGTGTACATTTTTTAACTGTTACAAACACACACTGGTGATCTAAATGCTGAGGTCAGCATGTTTTCATGCTCTCAGTGATAACATGCGGACGGTTAGCAGCCATCTTAGATTAAGGTGTGAGGATGGTTGTTTAAGGAATAGCCCAGATTTTCTAAAGTGGGGTCGGAAAGGTTAAGCTGCGTATTCCCTCGTCAGCAGCCGTACGTTGCTTTGCTCCTGTGCCGTCCGACCTCATGCACTGACTATAAATAGGTTCCTCATATATAACCCGTCTTCAAGAAATCTGAAATATGTGTATACAGTAGACGGGAAGAACAGCTGAGGCTGATGAGAATATATAGCTTTTTCTTTTTTTGCTCATAAACCTGATCAAAAGGATTTTGAGCCGATTCCCCAAATGTCACAACAATCCATCCAATAGTGTCGAGCCGTTTCATTTCAACCATAAATGCCAACCTCATGGTGGCCCCAGAGGGAAGGTCAGGGGAACGCCACAATAAGGTCTTATCATCTGTGATATTCCACAATGCCAGCGGCTCTAAAAACTCCAGTCAACACAGATGTATCCTGCATCTTTTTGTGTGTTTACCTTTAATTTGAGTTGCACATGTAGCGACATGTATAAGTGACACTCTGTCCCGGTTCGTGTTGCACATTGTGTACTAAACACATCGTCAGCCGCACACAATGTGTTGTGGGAGACGCGGCGATGATGAGCTCAGTGGAATCGGCGTCACCTCCCGCATGCAGAGTATTTTATTTTTCAGTGAGTCGTCACATGCTCGTCCTCTATTTCACAGGAATGGAATAATTTCTCCGTACTTTACATGCAGAGTGGGAGCCGCTCGTCAGATCGTCCGTCTGGCCGGAACCAACCAAAGACTGAGTCATCCGGGAGACGGTGGTGAGCTCACGCAACAGCAACAGAGACCGAGATGACAACCGAGACATCTTGAGTAGAAAATTAGGCAAATTTGTTAGCACGAATAAATAAAAGCCGACATTTTTGACATATTGAGGATGTTTGTTTCTCATTTCCCAAATCAATTTAATGTTCCAGCAGGAAACCAATGTCAGATGCACTTGGTTTGATCCAGCCACCGTTATCTAGTCATCCCTATATATAATCCTGGATATTGGGGACATTAACAGAAGAAACCGTTTTGAAAACACATCTGGACAATGTCACGATTTCATTTAGTTATCCTAACGAGTCAGTGTATCTGTGGCTTGAATGAAAATCCATAAAACAAGTCTCAAGGATTTGTCTGGAGGCGTTGTTCCTTTTTTTAGTAGAAAACATTGTGGGACTTTTTTTTTTTAACAACAGCCTGTTGTGTGTTTACAGTTTATGTGGCCCGCTCCGTCATTTGGAGCTGTGACTTAAAAACGAGGATACAAACAAACACAAGATGACGGAATGTGCGTCTGGCGTGAATTTTTAGAAATAAAGCCATTGTTTTTCTCCCTTGACTGTTGTTCCACGACCAAGTGAAAGAACTAACATTGAGCATGCACACAGAAAAGTAATGGTTCTTAAATAGTTCCTAAAAAACCTTTGTGGATGAAGAATCATCACCTACTGAAGAACCTTTTTTTCATTTGAGGCACGTTTATAGGTTCTTTGAAGAACTCTTTAAGGAAATGGTTATTTAAAGAACTCTGGTTTAAAAAGGTTCTTTGTGGAACCAGAAATGGTGCCTTAAATAACCATTTTTTAAGGTTCTTTGAGACACCATTATAGGTTCTTTGAAGAACTCTTTAAGGAAATGATTCTTTATAGAACCCTGGTTAAAAAGGTTCTTTGTGGAAGCAAAGATGGTGCCTTAAAGATCTATTTTTTGAAGGTTATTTGAGACACCTCCATAGGTTATTTGAAGAACTCTTTAAGGAAATGGTTCTTTAAAGAACCCTGGTTTTGAAAGGTTCTTTGTAGAACCAAAAATGGTTCTTATATGACATCAATCTGAAGAACCATTTTCGTTCCAGATGACACCTTCATGTTTCTGCGTGTGTGAGCTCAATTGAAGTCAAAAGGTGTGTAAAATCTGACGGGGACGGAGAAACCGATCAGTGAATCGACAGATCAGATTGAATGTGTTTCTCTTTTCCTGCTCACAATGTTCTCGTGGCGTTCACAGCTCCTGTCGGAGGCATTGTGTTCGCGACCGTGTCACACTCACGCGTGTGAGAGACTTTGGCTTTTTGCAAGAGACCTTTTTCAACATATTTCCTTTTGTTCTCATGCACCTGACTGAACTCTTCTCCGCGCTTACAGCTACTTTACGTGCAAAGTTCCGTCGGTGAAATAAATTCAACCCAGCCGGTGTTCCAAACTTTGTGTTTCGACGACTCAAAGGGGTCAAGGCCGTTCGACTTGAGATAAAAAGGGAAACAATGGGTCCACTGAAATGGCTTCGAGCAAATAAGGTGAGCGAGGGAGTGAAGCTACGCCAGATGAATGGGAGAAGGTCATTTAGTCTGGCTCCAAAACGGCAAAACATCCCTCTTTTAATCAGTGAAAGAAACAGATTGATTAAAGCTCCTTTGAGTCTCCGACTGGAAGACATTTTTATCGTTAATATTTTGATATTATTAACAGGGATTTTTTCCGTTATGTCTCGGTCCTTTTCTTCTCTTTGCAACTGTGTCTGGAGTTAATTAAAAGACTTAAAAGCTCAAGGTTATCATCTAACAGAAGGTTATACATATTATTCTTTGTAATCAATAACTCCCTCCCCTCAGGCTGTGCACCCATACATCAGCCAATCTCTATCTTGTCAAGTAATTCTCTCAACGGGGCCAACACGCATGCAAACATGCCCCATTTTCCACTGACAAAGTAACGCATTAACCCACTTTCATGTTTGTTGTTGTTGTTAAAAGCATGATGTTTATTGCAGAGTGAAACACAGCCAGGTGAAATGAATCCCTGCATTGCATAACGTAGGTGATGAGAACCACGAGAGAGCAGCGTACATCTTTTCTGGCCTAAAGAAACAGCACATTTGAAAAACTCTTCACAGTAATTTCATGTGTTGTATGTTCATTCTTCTATTGTTCTATATGTGCTTATCTACAGCTTGATTCAGGAAGATAGTATTATTTTTAAAAGACACGAGCAATCTGACAACTCTGTTCTTTACAAGCATTATTTATTTTGCATGTATACGAGGCCGAACAATATATAATTGTTTGGCCTGGTATCATACAATTTTTTAAAAGTTATATACTCATTAAATCAAAGATCTAACAACGAGAGCTGCTCTTTTCATAACCACGCTTTAATGTCTGTCGGTCAGTCCACCACTTTGGCCCAGACTGATGAATAAAATACAAATACAGAATAAACTGCTGTGACATCTGATACGGATATTAATCTAAAGCCATCATCAGGTGTTACTTTGATCCATATTTTTTTAATGACCAAATGCTCTCCAAAACTCCAGCAGTCTCCCCCAACAATTAGCAAATGTTAGCATGCTAACACGCTAAACTAAAATGGTGATCCTGGTTAACATTTCACCTGCTGAAGATCAGCATGTAGCCGTCGCCATTTTGAGGATTTTAATCTGCTGATGATAGTATATAAGGCCGTATTTTATATATATTTATATTATATATATATATATATATTGTAAATTAGCTACAGCCTCACAGCATTGCTAGCTAGCACGGCTGTAGGCTACGTTTAACCATTCAACTAAATTCAACTCCACTATTTCGCAGAAAAGTACATTTAAAAGTTATATGAAGGTAATACCACCAACATTGCATCTTGTGTCTACATTTTTAGGAACATTTTAATGTGTTCAATGTTCACAGTCAATGTCAGTTGACAACGTTTTTGCATTTTGCACTTAACCCTGAATGTCTCCCTGTAGCTGCGTCTAGGTGTATGAATGTAACATGATTGTAAGTCGCTTCTTTCGCCAGCTAAATTAAATTTAATGTAATATCATGTAAATCAATACTGAACATAGTGATACGATTTCAGAGTTAACACAACTCTGGTAAGAGTTATTATTATACACTGAGAATAACACTACAAGTGTTATTTACATTGGACTAGTGTTTATCAAAAGTAACACTTCTCAGTGTTGTGTAGAGTAAAATATTAATTCTTAGCAGAGTTGCGTTAACTCTGAAATGTTAACACTACGTTCAGAGTTCCTTTAACACTCAAAAGATAAGGGACCATATGTTCACTGGCTGAGTGTTAAATAGACACCGCCAATTTTACTGTCTATGTAAAGACCAAATAGGCTCCACGGTTGAAAACATTTACAGTTCCAACAAGCCAAGAACAGAGGTGATTCAAGTTGAGAAGAACCATACATCAAACAAAAAAACGGCGAAGCAGACAACATAATAATTTCACAGTCAAATGACAAAAATTAGCTCCAAAACAATCGGGACGCGAGGGACATTACGGCGATGCAGAAGAAGAAGGGATCGGCGAGTCCCATCAATCATCCGTGACAGCAGAAGGGATCTCAGGCGGCGGTGATGGATGGCAGCAGTGAAACGAGACAAGGGAGGAATGCACCACACGTCCACCTCGTCACACGCCGCCGCCACACATCAGCGACTCGAAACCACTTCATGATGGGTGTCGGAGAAGACCGCTACCAGAGCACGTTCATGAAGGAGGTGCCATCGCATGTTGGAGGAGAAATTAATGAGGGTTGTCTTGCCCTCGCATCGTGAGCACTCGACAACTCACTCCACTCGTTCCTGATTCATCTCTCTCCTGTTTAGGCTGAAACCAATTAAATAAGAATCACGATAACCCCTTAAAACAAACAAACCCTCCTGCTTTTGAATCAAAAAGCAATATATAGACTTACAATAAGTGAATCAACCACGAGTACAAACTCAGATAAACAAAAATCAAGAAAGTAACATTTCTTCACAAAAGCCAAACGACAAAATTACCAGAAGTAATACCATTCAAGTGGCAATATACAATCTCCCTGTAAATTTAGTATGAAATCAATAATAACTAGAACGGGCACTCGGTAGAGTGCATACCTTCGCATATCACAAGATTGGGCATTGAATTATGAACATGTTGGCATTAGTTGCATGCCAATTGGATAGAAATTGACCTCGCTATGGTAAAAAGAAGATTTTGACCTTTCCATGACCTTGACCTTTGACCCGATCTATCCCAAAATCTAATCAAATAGTCCCCGGATAATAACCAATCATCCCACTAAATTGCATGCGATTCGGTTTAAAACTTTTTTTGTTATGCGAATAACACGCATACAAATAAATAAATAAATAAATAAATAAATACACGGCAATCAAAACATAACCTTCCGCATGTTCAATGTGAAGGCAATAAAATATAGTTTCTCCTCCCCATAACATTCCACACACAACTGCAGCTGCAGAGGGCCCGCATTAACATCCGGAAGTCTTTTTTGTGTAAAAGCAGAGGCAGTCAACATTGTCAAAAATTACCAGGTGGTGATAATTGCGCGTGGAGACTAAAATAGTGAGCTGGAAGCAGGATGCTGTCACTGAAAGCAGCTGTGGTGGAAAACAAGTCGGGGGCAGACATCCTGCTGTGCCGCGTCGCCAGCAGCCCAATAAACTGACCGCAGTGTTCGACGCGCTGTGAAGAGTCGTCACGCTCCAGCACGCAAAGCCAATCCTCTCCATCCTCTTCTTCACTTCAGTTATCACTTTCTAAAAAACAAGGTGGTGAGGAATCTCTTGACCCCTTGTGAGTAACTTGAGTGATATGTGTATTTTTCCACAGAAATAGATCAATGGTCAAGTCCTGTTTTTACAATGTGTCAATTAAACGTAATAATATGATATAAAACTAGAACGGGCACTCGGTAGAGCGCATACCTTCGCATATCACAAGATTGGGCATTGAATTATGAACATGTTGGCATTAGTTGCATGCCAATTGGATACAAATTGACCGCGCTATGGTAAAAAGAAGATTTTGACCTTTTCATGACCCTTGACCTTGACCTTTGACCCGATCGATCCCAAAATCTAATCAAATGGTCCCCGGATAATAACCAATCATCTCACCAAATGTCATGCGATTCGGTTTAATACTTTTTTAGTAATGCGAGTAACACACATAAAAATAAATAAATAAATACATACATACATACACGGCGATCAAAACATAACCTTCCGCATTTTAAATGCGAAGGTAATGAACTGTTTATGGGTAATGGAGATCTTTAATGTCCTCAGAGCAATCGGGAAGGGGATTATCCCACAGATCTCATAATATGTATTAATATATAAATATTGCATAATCTTTTTCTCAACCATAGCCGAGTAGTTTTTCTTGCCTGAACCCAGCGGAGTAGTTTTTCCTGTGAAGACACAAGTTTATTTTTGAAAAAGAAGATTATTATTTACATCCTCCTATTACCCACGTGGCTGCATTCCTTACTTTTTACAGCAGTTTGAGCTAAATATAGTGCCCTTGTGCCAATGAAAGCAGCACTTAAATAAACTTTTTATAAATATATACTGTGTATATAGTGTATTCCTGTCACAAGGACATTTCTAAATGATTGTTCATGATGTTTTAGGATACGTAGTGTTGACCTCTTTGAAAAGAAACATGACGAAAAAGTGTTTGGGCTTCATATCTTTTATCCGTTAAAATAAGTTTTTTGCTAACTTATTTATATATATATATATATATATATATATATATATATAATATCCAGACGGTTGCAGACCAGAGGAAACGTAGAGCATATCATTAAATTCAAAGAAGACCTCTTCTCTTAACCCAAATAGGCCGTTGGCTAGACAATCACAGCAGTAGTTGGATGGCTCATTGTATTCAAACAGTAATTATATCCTTAAAATACAGTTTTTGTTCTTCAGCAGAGAAACACAGGCCTGTCTTCATCCTCCTGCAGCTCACTTCCACCTCTGTGAACACGTTGTAGCTTTCCAGATGCAATATGCATGCACGGCTGTGTAGTTGTTATCTCAACGGCTGCAAACTTATGTTCTTCTTTGAAATGTACAACTATTTGTTGTTGTTGATTACACTGACTTGTATAAAAGTATTTTGTCTAGTCATTTAAACAAGTAGAGCTGTAGACAATCAGAAGTCTCCCTCCAGATGAAACAGATGTGCCGACTTGTAAAATACTCCTACGCATGGCCTCGTCGTGCTTCGGGAAGACAGGACGTTGTCTTCTATTCACAGTTTCAGTGTCTGGCTATAGCAGTTCAGTTTGGGGCAGGCGTGACTCCGTCATTTAGCTTATTTTAATTGCAAGACAGTCCATAAACTGCCTGTAAACAAAGCTTGTGGTTCTTATTGTAGAACAGAATAAAACTCTTTAACTCCAGGGCGAGGCCGTAAATAAATATTATCACTGGAATCATACTATAAGGATTTTACCAAACTGTTAAACACATTAAAGTTAATTCTCTAAGCATGTTGTATATTTACCTTCGCATTGAAAATGCGGAAGGTTATGTTTTGATCGCCGTGTATTTATTTATTTATTTATTTGTATGTGTGTTATTCACAGAACTCAAAAAGTATTGAACCGAATCGCATGAAATGTGGTGGGATGATTGGTTATTATCCGGGGACCAGTTGATTAGATTTTGGGATCGATCGGGTCAAAGGTCAAGGTCAAGGTCATGAAAAGGTCAAAATCTTCTTGAATCGCATGAAATTTGGTGGGATGATTGGTTATTATCCGGGGACCATTTGATTAGATTTTGGGATCAATCGGGTCAAAGGTCAAGGTCATGGAAAGGTCAACATCTTTTTTTTACCATAGCGCGATACATTTTTGTCCAATTGGCATGCAACTAATGCCAAAATGTTCATAATTCAATGCCCAATCTTGTGATATGCGAAGGTATGCGCTCTACCAAGTGCCCATTCTAGTTAACAGTAAGACAATCAGTTCCTCTGGTTATTGTTTGACCAGGGTTGTGTCTGTAACAATGCAACACACGTGATTTCACTGACCATCAGTTATCTTGCATGTAATCTATCTAATTTATCATTTGAAAGTATATTAATATATACTTTTGAAATGATAGGTAGTCTTTTAGCTTATGTGTCTGGAATGCCAATGCAGATGGCAGCCGCCATGCCTCCACTTCTACATTTACTTTGTCTTGGCCTGCCACCTGCTGGCTCTTCTGGAGGATGTAAATGTCCCGTTGAATTAATTAAAGTGAATCTATATTAATAATGTGGCCAAAGTAACAGAAGAGACACTCACGGGCAAATCAAATGAATCTAAATATTATTATTTGTACACTGGATACAAAGCAACTGTGTAGCCACTTTCTTTCTGCACTAATATCGACCAATTTATTCTCACTGTTGTTGTTTTTATATTGTACTACATGTTGCCATTCTGTTGTCTTCAATGTCTTTTTTTATATGTATCCCACTATTTGTGAATTACATGTATGCGTACGTGTAACCAGAGTCAAATTACATTTATGTATAAAGCTGATTCTGATTCTGAAAGCATGACACAGGATACAATACAAACAATCAATTGTGAAATTGTAATTCTGACCGCAGTTATAGTCATGAGTTTATCATAATTAGCATGATAATATATATGTAGCTTGATAAACAGAAGTTGTCCTTGACCGGATTTTTAATTATGTAAGAGGTATATGTTCCATTCTATATATAACTATTATATACAACGTTATATACTTAATTCATTTTTGAACACGTGCCTTTCCAATTAAAAACGTTTAATACTGATTGTGCTATTCCTACTCTTACTTATGTAGCTTAAAGAATTCGGACAATGTATTTAATACCCACCTAATAGTCTTCATAATTGATTTTGTAATATTAAATAGTAGATTTGCTTCGCGCATGCTTAGTGTTCTATGGGGAGCGAGAGACGGGAATCTTCTCGCCCTGAAGTCTCGCGTGTTCTGCGCAGCCGCAGAGACGAAACGGAGACTGGAGCGACAAGAAGGGAACCGAGGGCCCTTTGGCTGAGCTGAACTATTTGGATTTTCGGGAAGAAAGAAGCGTTGGCTACTAAACATGACCAGTGGGTTTCGATTCATATTTTGACTGCTACGCCACCGTGCACTCTGTTGGATAGCGTGTCGTGTTGTCTCGTTGTTTTCTAGCCGTTTCTAGCCACCGCCGACCGCGGGGGTTCCGTCTAATTGCTGGAATGGACCTAACTTGGGGAGGAATTCGTGCTAGTGTTGCCACCTTTTTTTGTTTATAAATCACGGACACTGATGGACGCGCTTGTCTTTTTCGGGTTAAAGGGAGTTGGGTCGGTAGGCTCGTGTTGTGTTGTGTAGTGCGTGCCACAAAAACACACACACACACACACACACAGCTGTGTCTGAACTTCACATTGTTGTGAGTTGACCGTTTTGTCAACAACGATGGTCGTTCACTGCCCAGCTGTTAGTCTGGGCCTCGGCCCGCTGCACATCAATAGCTAGCAGAGACACAACACGGATCTGTCTGTGTATCAACGCGGCTGGCGGCAGACACAACGCAGTCCTTATTTTTTTGTTTGTTCTTGCCCGTCTTTGATTTTTCTCACAGAGTGGTAGGTCTGTCGCTTGCCGCCCTCTGTGCTGTTGTTCTGACGTGAAGCTGCTCTCGAGCGCCTCTCTGCCACGTCGGCTGCTTTTTGTTTTGTTTTTTGCACCAGATTTATTTCTGCCATCATACTAGTCAATATAATGATAACTGACCCTGTGCCACTGAATCATGTACATAGACACTTTACAAAGGTGTGGAATTATTTTTGGTTATTGAGTAATGGAGGTGTTTTAAATTTTTTTTTAAAGGGTCTAGCTCACATTCCCATAGAGTTGCTCATTTTAACTTGTTTGTTTCTGTTAATTAATTTGTCGTTTGTTTGTTCTGTCCGTCACGCAGGAGGAAACCAACGTGACCTCGCACGTCTGAAGAACGCCAAGAAAAATGACCCGGCTAAAGGGAAGAAGGACGATGGACTCTCTGCTGCTGCTCGGAAGCAGAGGTAACCAGAGCTCGGCATGGAAATACACAAATGGGATGCACGCTATTAAAAATATAACGTCCGATTGGCATATTGGCTGAGCCTATGTGAGTTTTACGGTAGAGTATTCCCTCTCTCCCTAAGGGATGCCGAGAGAATGCAAGAGAAGCAGAAAAAGTCAGCTGAAGGAGGAAAAGAAGAAACCAAGTCCAAGTAAAGAATGAAGTCGGAGACGCATACAACTCAGCGCTTCAAATAAGATATAACGTTGAGAATTCTTCCTGATAATTATAATAACGGTCATTATTGTCTGGCCCTCGATAATCTAGGATCCTACATTCTTCCCGATGGCAAATGACATTGCTTTGTTCGGATTTGTTATTTTTAACGCGGCGGTGCTGCATGCATGAGAAGCATCGGTGGTGTAAGCGGCAGCAGGAGGAGGAAGGAAGAACGATTCTTGACACAAGCACCGACGTGACAGTTGTGTTATTTTTGTACAAAAATGTCCCCGGCTGGTTTCAAATAAAGTGTATCTTTTTAGTTCATGCTCGCTTGAGTTATTCTGAATGTTTGAAGACAGTTTGTGATATTATAGATAAAGTTCTGGGGCTGAGGTTGACTTATTTATATCAGCTATACAGACAACGTAATGCGACAGCGGATTAGGAATCATCACGAAATAGAAACAATTTTGAGCTATTTCTTTCTGGGATTTTGGATGGTTTGATTTAATGCTTTTGTTTTACATATATAAATTAAACTTAATAAAATTACATTGCACATGTTACATTTTTAGAGTGACAATTTTTTTTAATTTCTTGTCTTCATGAATGCAGATTTTAAAGTAGTTAATCAAATAAGCCAAGGCATATTAAGAAATGTGTGCATCGCTGTAAAAATATTCCTTCAAAGTTTACCACAGTTTTTAAAAGGGAAAGTGTCTTGTCACAGGCATTGTCTTTATATATTTCTTTAAGTTGCTAAATGTTGTTTTCTAAACTGCTGTTCCGTTTCTTATTGGCTTGATTTATGATTTTGAGGCCTTTAAGAACCTTTTTTTGTACAGGTGGCAAACAAGTGAACACACAATTGAATAGTATTCTCTACTAACTTCAGTAAACTTGTCATTGTGTACAGGGTTACACAACGATATGTCATTTGTTTTGTCTATTTTGCGTCAAGATAAACACAAAATAAAACTAAATAATAACTCTTAGAAGTAATGTTTAAAAATAACACAATATAAAGCATCATGCCTGCACACAACTTGTGGTTAAGGAAAGGACTCATCTGTGTTCTGCTCGGTCTGGGTTGTGTAACACTGGATCCTACACGTGTGCTGTGATTAGACCAGGACCAGGGACCAAGACCAGGGACCATGACCAGGGACCGGGACCAGGGACCGGGACCCTGAAGCATCAGGTTGTAGCCGACCGCTCTCACCCTGGACACCAACTGTTCGAGCCCCCTCCCTCCAAGGCTGCGGTCCATCAGCCAGGATAACACTGTCGTGTGGCCTTCTGACTACTAGGTGGCAGCACACGTCAGGATAACACTGTCATGTGGCCTTCCGACCACTAGGTGGCAGCACACGTCAGGATAACACTGTCATGTGGCCTTCTGACCGCTGGGTGGCAGCACACGTCAGGATAACACTGTCGTGTGGCCTTCTGACCACTAGGTGGCAGCACACGTCAGGATAACACTGTCATGTGGCCGTCTGACCACTAGGTGGCAGCACACGTCAGGATAACACTGTCATGTGGCCGTCTGACCACTAGGTGGCAGCACACGTCAGGATAACACTCGTGTGGCCGTCTGACCACTAGGTGGCAGCACACGTCAAGGTATATTTACAAAAACGTTGGATCACAATGGTGAAGCCAATACATTGTTATATATATTATTTTGAGCTCATAGTTTGGGAGTTATGTTTCAATTAAACATTTAAAATGATCTTTTGAAGTGGAAAAAAGCCTTTAACACGTATGTTTATATATTAATAGTATGTTTATACTATTGAAGCGAGCAATTCTTTCACTGTTGCTGAACATTTGCATTATGACTCATAATATATTGCTGATATTTCATAATATTCAGTTCAGCTCAGCCTATTTAAAGTCAATAAAGCTGTGTCTCTACTTTTTGAAATCCATTGCGTTAGCGTCCTCAGTTCTCTGATTACAGGGCACATAATTAAGTCAAGTCGAATTAAGTTGAATAGTGATTAAAGGAACAAATGCAGAGTCAGCAAACGCTTAAATGCCAGACAATCCCAACGTTATCCGCTCTCATCCGCGATGCTCTGCTCGCAGCTTTGGGGAGATCTCACTTAAATTCAAGCATAAGGCCGAACAGACTCGACTGTGGATTCTGGGCAGGTCTTCTTGAAAGCAGAGAGGAGCTCAGCGGCGATGATGCAGAATCCTGAAGAAAAGAAAGAGACGGGAGTCGGCTCGTCTAATTAAATTCACACGAGAAGCCTCGTCTCTTTATGCCTTTTCTGCTGGCTGTGTTAAGATAGCGGAGCGCAGCGATGTCGGAGCAGAGCTGGTGTAAAAATGTTGAATAGTCCAGTGTCAAAAGAACAAATTGGGGGAGATTATGGACAACAATGTACTGTAGAGCTTGTTTGGCTTTTCATATGTTAAATACGGCCATAAATTACCCACAGCAAGAGTCATGTAATCCTATATACATTTAAACTTCAGGAATCCAACTATGCACTACGTGTATAATAGGACAATGTAGATACAATAGTAGCTGTCAATGTATATCCATCATAACCTTGGAGTGAATTTTATAAATAAGAAGAGAACTTCCTTTTTACCAGTCAGATGTGTGAGCATGAATCGTGACTCCCTCCTCAGTCATTGTGTAAATACTTAGTTTTTAATGTTTAAAAAAAAAAATGATTTTATGATTAGGCCAGTATTTTATCATAACCTGTATGTTTATTGCTTTTTACCTTCGCATTGAAAATGCGGAAGGTTATGTTTTGATCGCCGTGTATTTATTTATTTATTCATTTGTATGCGTGTTACTCGCATAACTCAAAAAGTGATGAAACCGAATCGCATTAAATTTGGTGGGATGATTGATTATTATCCGGGGACCATTTGATTAGATTTTGGGATCGATCGGGTCAAAGGTCAAGGTCAAGGTCATGAAAAGGTCAAAATCTTCTTTTTACCATAGCGTGGTCAATTTCTATCCAATTGACATGCAACTAATGCCAAAATGTTCATAATTAAATGCCCAATCTTGTGATATGCGAAGGTATGCGCTCTACCGAGTGCCCGTTCTAGTTTAATATGTTACTGTGTTAACCTCTCTCTCCTTTAGTGAAGGCTGTAACATCTGGCCACAGCGACCACAGCTGAAATGTAGCCTTAGCTAACATTGACACATTTAACCCTGGGTGGATTAATGTGTACGGTCTTTGATCGAATAAATAAATGAATGAAATGAAATTTGAAAGGTCTGTGGGTCTGACGGGACGTGATGAATGAATCCAGTTCTATTTCCAACGTGGCGTCGGTGTGATGGTTCAGGATGTTTCCTCAGGTTAGATGTCCTGCTCCTCGTCTCGTGAAACCCACCGGGCTCGGAGCTCAGTCACGAGATCTTGTGATGGGAGCCGACAGTGTGACTCTGTGGTTGTGTACCTGGGGGCTCAGGTGAGAGTCTCTGGAGGGCCGCTCGAGGTCGTGACCTCTCGTCACGTGGGCTGACCGAAAAGTCGAAAAATCAATTTCCCCCGAGACTGAGCGTCGTCCAGACCGCCGCTGCGGTGAGGAGTTGTTCAGGCTCTGAGAGTCGAGGCTCTTTTGCAACGACGCGACGCTGTGGGCTCTTTATGTCGTGTAGTCAACAGACCGGCGCCCAGTCAGGGCCTCACACCCCACAGAGACCTGAGGGACTCTGATCGCCCGTCAGACGACACTTTATGTTTCATATGTGATCATTTATATGAACATTGTCTTTTGTGACATGTCCACATCACTACGCTGACATGTGAATCTGAATACACTGTTAATACACTCGTAATGTAACATATATCACACACACACACACACACACACAGACATACATGTATATATTAGGGCTGTCAGCGTTAACGCGTTAATCTATGCGATTAATTTGGCCGCGTTAACGCACTAAAATATTTTAACGCGTTAAATCCTGCTCTCCTTCCTCCCGTCTCCCCCTCTGATACACAGAGGAACGGAGGGGCGACGTGTCGGGTGACGCGGCGCGGAAATAACTCGTCACACGAAACCTTCACCGTGATTTGTCAATCAGTTTCGGTAAAAACAACCAATGAACACTCAGTAAATCACAAAGGACCTCCCACCTCACAGGTCAGGCTCATTTAGCAGCCTGTCAGTCAGAGAACCAGAGAACACGGCGCGAGGACAATGAGGCTCATTTCAGAGCTGAGATTGTTCTGGAATGTTTGATGTATAACACGTGGGGGTGTGTCACATGCAAAAGACTTTAAACGGTGAATTTAATTTATTTTGTAAAATGTATAAAATGAGCCCAGCCTCCAGAGGGTGAACGTGACATATTTGAATGTCAGTCAGCTACCAAGGCCACTGGTTCTGCTGCTGTTCAGTGTTAAAGATGACAGGACCAATGGGGTCTCAATATATATATATTTTTTACTAATCTGAAGAAACAATTTATCATCCACGGTATTAAATACATCGCTGGCACTGTATATGTAGGAGCCTCTTTGAAAACACAGCTCTGTGTGAAGTTTTGTCTTTAAAAAGAAGGAAAACACTTTTAAGCGCGATTAATCGCGATTAATTACGATTAATTAATTGCAATTTCAAAATGTGCGATTAATTAGTTAAATTTTTTTAATCGATTGACAGCCCTAGTATATATATATATATTTATATACACATATACTGTATATATACATACATGTATGTATACACATACTGTATATATACATACATACACGTATGCATATTATATACATATGCATACATATATACACACATACATACATACATCTATGTATATATACACTTATACTGTATATATACATACATGTATGTAAATATACACATATAGATATATACATACATACATCCACGTATGTATATTTTATACATATACATACATATATAAACACACACACACAGACATACAAGTATATATATATATATATTTATATACACATATACTGTATATATACAGACATACACATATGTATATTATGTACATATGCATACATATATAAACACATACATATATACATACATGTATGTATACACATATACTGTATATATACATACATACATGTATGCATATTATATACATATACATACATATGCATACATATATACACACATACATACATCTATGTATATATACACTTATACTGTATATATACATACATGTATGTAAATATACACATATAGATATATACATACATACATACATCCACGTATGTATATTTTATACATATACATACACATATAAACACACACATACATACATGTATGTATATATACACATACATTCATACATACATACAATACAACTAATTATGATTCATCATCTGAATAAAATTGATTAAAAATAGAAATTATATATATATATATATATCTTAGAAATATCCCATAAAGCCAGACTCTCGTGATACATGTGGCCTCGGACGTGAGCTCCTCTGGTGTTTTAATAATGTTCGTTTACTGTGAAGCATAAATCTGAGACACTGCTGCCTCCACCTGGACGATGAATGATGAATATAATAAAACGTGTAGCCGGTCTGTTCGTAGTGGTGCTGCTCATGAGGCAGGAGGAACACACGTCGACTCTGAACAACCATAACGCTATTTATATTTGACGAATGTTAATATTTAATAATTAAATTGTAATTTTATGATCAAATGTCTATATAATTTTAAACCAAAAGTTCAATAGGACACCTGAAAATGTGACCTCAGTGACCTCCAACACATGCACAGAACACGGTTTACGATGAAGAAAATGTACTTCACTCTTTTTTTAAATGTATTTTTATTCTTTTCTAATAAATTGACGGGAGGCATCAATTAGACATTTAGAAGTCTTTCAGAAAATTGAAAGACGTCAATATGTCGCTGGATTCAAAGAAGAAGAGAAATACAAGAAAGCAACGGGTTGAAAGTGCAGGGGGGAAAAGAGAACATACATATTTGTTTTTTTATAAACCCCCAGAGTCATTCTGAGGAAAGAGGCTGGAGGAGAGTCCTCTGCAGGGTCACCCGGTGGGTGTCACCTCAGTGCTCACGGACTGAACCAATGCACTGTAAACTAGAATGGGCACTCGGTAGAGCGCATACCTTCGCATATCACAAGATTTGGCATTGAATTATGAACATTTTGGCATTAGTTGCATGCCAATTGGATAGAAATTGACCGCGCTATGGTAAAAAGAAGATTTTGACCTTTTCATGACCTTGACCGTGACCTTTGAGCCGATCAATCCCAAAATCTAATCAAATGGTCCCCGGATAATAACCAATCATCCCACCAAATTTCATGCGATTCGGTTTAATACTTTTTGAGTTATGCGAGTCACACGCATACAAATAAATAAATAAATAGCAATCAAAACATTTTCAATGCGAAGGTAATAATACATTGTGATTGCAAAGTCCTGATGCATGCACATGCATATGTCATTTTCCAGGTTTCAAATTGAACAAACAGACCGTCAGTATACGTCTGGATGTAAATCAGAGCATCTGTGGATGAGTCATAATAAACCTGGTTCTGAGAATAAACCCGGTTCCTGTGAGGGACTGGTATTTGTTTATTTGAGTCCAGATGGTCAGAATTCAGATCCAAAAGCTGCACTCACTCTGGTTTCTCTAAGAGCACTTTACCATTTCCAGAGGATCATCAAATCCCACGACAGACGATACACTTTCCTCTCAGAACAGACCATCTGTAACCGGGCCTCAACATAATACGCTAAACTGTGACTCATCCCAAAACGGGCTGGATGTCTGCAGATGGTCAGCGGTATGCGGCACACGAGAATAGACGAGGGAAATAACACATTTCGAGATGTATGATCTGTGAGTGAGGACATGGGACTCGTCTGAAGGCCAGGCCCTCGATATCCACAGAACCGATCTAGTTGGATATGAGGACGGTGCTGGTGGGTTTTCCCCGTGTGTCCTCTCTCGGTTCCCACTGAGTAAACAACGTTCAGCGCTGGCTGGCAGCTCCACACAGCGCCCTAAAAATAACTATTGATCCACACATCTGACGTGGATGACAGTGCTGCCTCAAAGCGGCTGTGCTCATGACCAGCGTGCCACTAAATGGATGCGCTGTAACTCGTGGGGGGAGGAGCCTCAAGCCTTTCTCATATCCATCATTCTTTGTGTTTATTTCTTTTCGTGGCCATCTCATCACCGTAATCATCAAACGATAAGAATCATCTTTACTGCATCGACAACGGTAATTAGAAAAACAACCGACATATTAATATATATTTTTAAAAGCAGCTTTTAGGCTCATTACAATTGAGACTCTAATAGAGAATCTAATTGGGGCTCTAATTGAGACTCCAATTGACTTTAATTGAGACTTTAATTGAGGATCTAATTGATGCTCTAATTGACTTTAATTGAGGCTCTAATTGATGCTCTAATTGACTTTAATTGAGGCTATAATTGACTCTAATTGAGACTGCAATTGAGACTCAGACTGTAATTCATACTTTAATTGAGACTCAAATTGTAACGACTATTACTCAAATTGAGGCTCTAATTGTATTAATATATATAATTATAATATATATAAATAAATATATATATATTATAAATATCTATATTATATAGCATATATATGTTTTACAAATACTTTTAACAATCATTTATTTATTTTGCATAACAGCATAAAATGGGCCAACGCACGTGCATGTCAAAACATGTATTTTATTAATTTATCTTAAAAAATTAAAATAAAGTGCTTTTTATGTACAATATAATAAAAACAACAGTCACAATCTCAATGATACAAAAAATACAGTTCACAATGTTATTTGTACACAACAAATAAAAAATAAAAAAGAGGAATTCATGCAGGCAAGACCACATTTGTCTAATAGTTATTCAGTCCACTAAGCGTTATGGTGTTCAGTGTGCTGAGGCGGATATGGAGGATTTGGAGCCGGCTTTAATTTGACTGCAGCACAAAGGATTAATTACCTCGATGTGTCAGTTCTCTATAGTACGACTGGTTGAACAGAATCCTGGAAATATGTTGCGATGGAAACCAACTTTAGCTATTTTAAGAAAATAAACACCGGTATATGTTCTACATAATATGTAATAGTTGGCTACATTCATGTCCATGTACAGTGTGTTGCATTACTGGAGGAGCCACTCCAAATGAAGCATCAATCACTATGGCAATATTTGCTTTTAAATGAAAAGTACGTCATTAATATATAAATAAATACTATATATACATATATTTATATAAATGTATTTATATATATAATATAAATATTTATATATATATATAAATTATAAATATATTTATATAAATACACATACACAAATATATTTATATATATATATATAAACATATTATTATAAATAAATATATTTTAATTTACAAATATATTTATATATAAATGTATTTATATATATATATATATTCCCACGTGCACAGTATCACTTCTGACGAAAAAAAAGCAAAGACTTGCAGAATGATGCAGGATTTCGAGCGGCTCCGGGTCGCCCTGTCTTTACAGGTCACGGTGGCTCTCTGGTGAATCTGTAAGTCTACTGTCGACCCGTGTTGTGGAGATCAGTGTGCCCGTGCAGGGCTACAATCACGCCTCTCACCACATCACTGTCGGGTAGCGTACGATGTGGCATGCGGCAACAAAAAAAAGAAAGAAAGGCAGAACAACTCGACACCTAAAAAGGCATTTTTGAAAATACGTGGTGAGGTTCATCCACCGAGCATCTGAAGCAGCGGAGACACGTTATAGTCCAGGAGACTAAACAATGCGTTTGCACCGAGGCTTTTAGAGTGTCGTTTATTCTTGTCATGTTATACTCTTTGTTTATTTGGTTAGATTAAAGCATTAGGTCGACCATTTGGGGAAATACACACTAGCAACATGAGAAGTCTTCCAGGGGATCTCGCCAGCTGGTACCTTCAAATTAAATCTCATTTAGCTCTTCGCTCAGAACATGAATAAGCATATTTCCTCCCCTAATTCAGCATGACATGAACAATAAAAAAAATACAAGATACCTCCTCCTGCTTGGACATGCTCGATAAATAAAAAACAAACATGGCGAGACCATGTGCACGATTTGAAATGTATGGCCGGCGTTGGCGGTAAAGCACGATGAAAAAAAAAATATATATATATATCAGCAGTGTTCACTCTAGTTTCAAGACTATCTCTACAAACACATCTTGCACAAGGTCCCTTGGAAAAAACACACAATATTTAAGCACGGATACTGTATATACACACACACACACACACACAGATTAAGAAAACAAGGAAACACTGACCACTGTTGTGTCAACTTGTCGCGGTTACATAGCATCACATCCTCTGCGTCGTGTTTATTCTGGATTATATACTGTATACTGTCGGCTTATTGTCAATACAGCGAGTTGCGATGTTATCTAAGACACGTGGCGCCATGTTGTCCTTACGGCTAAGAAATGTCTCTCGGCTTCCTACTTGCTTTAGGAATTTCTGTTTGTCGAGTCTCGAGAGTCAAAGCAATGTGGGTGCAAAGCGTGTGTGTGTGTTCATAAATGGCTGCACTGGTCCCTGCAAGAACAGATACCAAAAAAAAGGTATTTTCCTCGGCAGCCGCACATTTCCGTTTCCTCAGTAGTTGCATTTCTTAAGAGTACGAGCGGATTTGAACCGACGTGCAAACCTGCGAGTGTCTCAAGACCCTGATTACGTGATTACTTTGTGCTTTTACGTCAACGTCCGAGTGAGCGAGAGTGGATCAATGCATGTAAGAAACGTGACCTGGTGGCCGGGGGTGGTAGTGCAGCGCTACGTCCGGATAAGACGATATGAAACACTATCTCTCCACTGCAGTGGTTATTTGATGTTATTGGATTTTTTTCCGCAATTATATTAAGCAAATAGTTTGAGTGTTTTTAGCGCTGAATAGTTTCAAACATGGTCGTTTGCTTTCAGTGTACACGAAGAAGGTATTAAGACTCCTTCTGCAGGAGAACTGAAATATTTAACCTCCTTTGAAAGTCAATCCCTTTTGGCTACAACGCAGTATGAAACAGTCTTTGTTCATGAGCTAACAGTCACATTTTGTTTATTATTAGTGCCATTTTTACCTTCGTGAAAGCCACCTCGGGGCCCCGTGTGCTCTGATCAATGATCAATGAACGTGATCGATGCTATTGCGACGCATGGGAGTGGTCAGAACAGGATGGCACTGTTGCATTTAGATCGTTTTGGCACAATGCACGTGAGGATTTCAGGTGCTTTGTTTTTCTTTTTCCTTCTCGGCTCTCGGTGCTCGGAACGTCCACCGTGACCGATGTAATCCGAGGTCATCTTTCCGTATTCGTTTACTTGTCACAGGTCAACACTGAAGCACAGGGCTTCCCGAAATTGTCCGTGGCGCAGTGACGTATGAAAGGACACCTTTACATTCAGGAGGTAAACGTCAGTATTTTAGGTCCTGGACACATTTTTTTCGTTGATCATCTTTCTTTCAATCTTTTTCATTCTTGTTCCTCCGACTCGTCGTTCATCCTCACAGTCGTGACATTTATTCAGCCAAATGTGAATCTGACTTCGAAATGCTTGTATTATATTCTCCTGAACTCCAGTGTGGCTTGTAGTTCTGGGTGTAGTTCTGGTTCTGATGTGTTTAAAAAAAAGTGAAGCGTTGCCTTTGTCGCGGCCGTCTTCTGGGCTGGAAAACCTGTCGATATTCATAATGTATTGTTTATATTGGATCCCGTGATAGGCATAAACCTAAATAGATACTGTGATATATATAGATATATGAAGAGGTCTTCTTTTTGCCCAACCCTCACACACACACACACACACACACACATTAGTGGCCATGAGGATGACTCAAACAAAGACTGTAATAACTACTCTGAGCATCTGCCTCGGTTATGGGTCCTGGTTAAAAAACCAAAGTGGAATGCCTCTTCCTCTTCCTCTTCTTTGCAGCAACGCCAGAACAATCTCTGGAGTGTAAAGGATGAAGCGATGTAAATAACCTCCGATTGATGATCACAGAAAAAAAGAAAAAAAATAGATGACGGAAATTTTAAAAAGATGCGCTGTGGCGTAGAGGGACGTCAGGGTCACCTCTCCTGTTGCTCGGTGGCCCCGCCTCCTCCACGGAGACAACAGGGCGGCCTCTTTTTAAATTTTTTTTTTTTTGAAAGAGAATACTGTGCTCTCAGACGATGGAGTCCTTGATGTCCGAGCCGAGCCTCACTCGGGGCCGCGGGCAGGTCGGCGAGTATTCCACGTGGCTCTCCTTGGCGTTGAGCAGCCGCCGGTCGGACGACTCGGAGAAGCTCTTGCTGTTGTCGGGCGACGACTCGTGGGTGGGCGTGCTGCAGATGTAGTTGTCGTTCAACGTCTGGTAGCCCTTGTGATCCGACGTGGAGACGGGGACGGCGCTGCCGTTGAGCGGCAGGCTCTCGGCGGGTTTCCCCACAATCCTCGGCTTCTTCTGCTGCATGCTGGGACACTCGCCCTGCTTCAGCATGGACTTCATGTGATCCCGGTTCCGGTAGACGACGAACAGGGAGAACACCACCAGGGAGAACGCCAGCAGGGCGCACACCGCGATCAGCTCGTTCCAGTACGTCTTGGCGTGCAGCTGCTGGGAGCGAGACTCGCCCGGCAGGACGACGGTCTCCTGCTCGGGCTCGATGTGCGGCGTGCGCGGCCGACCGGTCAGGGTGGTGCTCTCCTGGCGGGGCTGCGCCCGCACGCAGTAGTTGGCCAACAGCTGGCGGAAGCCCTCCTCCTCCGACCAGCACTCGTAGGTCTCCGTCCGGTCGGCCTGCGCCACCACCACCAGGTTCCCCTCGGGCGTGGCGTAGAGGAACTGGCCGGCGGCGTCGCTGTGGCGCCACTTCCTCCGGGCCAAGTTGGAGCGCAGCTTACACGGCAGGACTCTGAAGGTGTTGGCTGGGATTATGATGAGCTTGCACTGGGAGCCACCTACAGAGATAACAAAATATATAAATATATATACATGTTCAGTTCAAGACCTATTTTACTAATTACCTTCGCATTGAAAATGCGGAAGGTTATGTTTTGATTGCCGTGTATTTATTTATTTGTATGCGTGTTATTCGCTTAAGTAAAAAATGATTAAACCGAATCGCATGAAATTTGGTGGGATGATTGGTTATTATCCGGAGACCATTTGATTAGATTTTGGGATCAATCGGGTCAAAGTCATGAAAAAGGTCAAAATCTTCTTGAATTGCATGAAATTTGGTGGCATGATTGGTTATTATCCGGAGACCATTTGATTAGATTTTGGGATCGATCGGGTCAAAGTCATGAAAAGGTCAACATCTTCTTTTTACCATAGCGCGGTCAATTTTTATCCAATTGGCATGAAACTAATGCCAACATGTTCATAACTCAATGCCCAATCTTGTGATATGCGAAGGTATGCGCTCTACCGAGTGCCTATTCTAGTTGGATATGTAATAAGACAGTTTTTACTCTCACGTCGGTCTAAATATGAGCGAGAGCTATGAGACCGTTAGCTTAGCACAAAGAATGGAAATGGAGGGAAACAGCTAGCCTTGCTTTGTCTTCGACGTAACAAAGTCCAACTCCCGCTACCCAAGCACACAAATACGCTACTTGTGTTTATTTGCAAGAAAAAGAAACAACAACATAGCCATGCTAATCGTTTCCTGTCTTTATGCTAAGCTAACCGTTTCCTGGCTGGAGCTTCATATCTAATGACGGGTTGTCTCTCTACTGTAGCTCATGCCCCAAAAAAAGCAAGTCATTTAAAAAGCGTCGGTGTAGGAGTCATTGATAAGTACGGTGCTGCCGGAGAGAGGCGACGGATCACGAGACAAAGAGACAAAGACTCACGAGAAGTCGCCGGTCTGGCAGATCTGGGGCTGGGAAACGTCCGGTTACAAATGGCGGACGTGTCGGCCTCCTCCACGTCCTGCTGCCAGTGACTAAAGCATACCGAACAACAACAACAACAACAGGGTGAGGGGCTGTAGTGAGAGGAACCGTGGATGGGTGCACTCGTCTGTCATCGTAACGGCCGTTGAGTCTCCGTCACCGTGACGAAAGAGGACGCTCTTCTTTTAAAAGCTTCCGTTTCATCGCGTAATGAAGGAGCGTGCTTGTTGACGAGTTTGTTTTTGGGTGCATGTTTACGTCCAACTCGGGTTGCAATGGTGTCAGATTTTCACCGTACGTCGTCACAGTTTCAACACGGAGGTGTACCCGAGGACATTAAAAACCATACAACTAAATATATTTATCCAAGTCTATTAACGAATGTCCAAAAACATGTCTCAGGTATATGAACAAATAAAAAATAAATGCATATTTAGGAATAGGTTATAGATGTGTGGCTATGTGTGAGTACCAGGGGCGTTTGTAGGATTTAAAGAAAGGGGGGCTAAGCCCCAAGGGGAGGGGTATGGCAGGTCATTTGGACTATCACTGAGATAAAGATGAAGTAGTTCAGTGTCAAATATACCATTCAATGAAAAAAATATTATAATAATATATATTAATGCAAATAATAGAGATGTCGATAGTTATTTCTTGTATTTTGAATTCTCTCGTTCTCCCTGGAGACAGTTTCTAACTCTTATTCCCCTTTTACCTTTTAAAGCCAATAAAGCCAAATCATTTGATGGGGCTGAAGAACCCCTAAAAACAGGCCTCACTCAAAAACAACAACAACTTCTCCAGTTTCATCAGAATCAAAGAACAAAAACTTTCATCTTTATCCGAGTGACATTTTAAAGTTTCAGCGGAAATAAAACATGAACTTTAAAAAAATATGCAAATGAGATGTTTGTTCATAGAGAAGTAAACAAAATCCAAATGTAACGGCCCCCGGTGAACGCCCCCACCTGTCAGGCGGCGCCATCCTGACGTCCCGACACAGCCGCCCGGTCCAGGCGCAGTACGGGTCTCTGGACAACACGCACTCGCCACAGCTCAGGTAGTTGGAGCAGTTGGCCACAGGAACCTCCACCAGCCCCGAGTTGGACGACACAAACAACAGACCCTGCAGAGCAGAGGAAGAAAAGAAAAGGAAATGTGTGTGAGACACATTTCTCATCAAAAAAGAACCAAACAGAACTTCTGCTTTCGGTTTACTTCTCTGATTCAGAAAGGGAAACCACGCTAAGACAATTACAGCGGAATAAAACCAAAAGCTCTAACTCTGCTGTTGTTCCGTTTGATGCCAACACACACTGCAACGACATGAAGTGGTCGCTTCATTTTTATTCATTCTTTTTGCGTCACTTCCCAAACACCATGTTTTATTGTGATCAGACCTTTTCATCCATAAATGCATGTTAAATATGAATTTGACGTATAGCTTACCCCCCTGTGAGCCCACAATGAGGCCATCTACCACTATATTAGATAAGCATCATGTGGATTATGTCTATCTTTCATATCTCTATTTTAGAGCCAAGAATATACACACACACACAAAAGGTATCTTGGACTTTTTTTCTTTTTTCTAAAGAATGACATAATCTTAAGATTGCAGTTTTGGCTGCTTCGGCCCCAGGAGAGGCCGTTATGTAATAAAGAGGGACAGGTAATGAAACTCAGCTGTGCGGGGAAAAATGCCAGAGGATCAGAAATACTCTTCCAGGCCATAACTCGAGAGAGCGGCTCCGCTGGAAAGAATATGTATTTAACATTTGGTCTCCGGTAAATCTCGCTGCTCCACTTTATTTGTGTAACTTGAAAAATGTCCGTGAAAAACAAGTAAACATGACATTGAATATTAAACTTAAGACACGAAAACCGTATGACGATAACGTCGTGATTTACCCTCTGAGGATCGAGCTCGATGTGCTGCACCGGCTGAGGCTCCGGGAACAGAACCATCTCCTCTATGATGTGCATCTTATCGTTGACGTTGATGGCTTTATGGAGCTTCCCATCATCTGGAAGACACAGAGGACGAGTGGAAGTGACTTATACTGAAGGCCGGCGGAGGATGAAATCAACAGCTGGTGTTTTAAAAATGACACAAATGATATTCCAAAAGCACGCTCTCCCTTTATGGAAAGACCCTCACGATAACAAATCACTTGCTGTGTCATGGAGCGTACCCGTGCCGATGAAGAGCACGTCGTAGGCCCGCTCCATGCCCTGGATCTTGTGCACGGTGATCTGCGTGTAGCGCACGCTGCGCTTCAACAGCAAGGGGGCGCTGCGGATCACGCTGTCCATCAGGAAGTGGTCCTTCACGAAGTTGAGCACTTTATCGGGCATGTGCAAGGACGACTTTATGCCCATTTGCCTGGCGTGGTTGGTCACGCACTGCGGGGAGTACATTAGAAATGAAAAATATATGAATCTCTGCTTATTTAGAAGAAGACCAGGAAGCAGCGTCGGAAATACACGAGGGCAAAGGGCAAAAATGCGCCCAAGAAATATAATTTTGCCCCCGATTTCACCAGAAGAGGGGCAAAAAAATGCAATAAATATAATTTAGAATTATAAAAAAATAAATAAAAAAAAGTTATTATTGTTAATAGTTGTTTAAAAATATATAATCACAAGAAATAATAATAAAATTGTATATGACTGATTTCTGTTTGTTTTTTGTCAAAAAAAATCTAGGAAAACATTTTGAATCTGTAAACTACTGCTTAATCGTCTTATCATTTGATGACAATTGCTCAAATACTGCAAGCCTAAATAAGTATATTTATTATTTTTTAATAAAAGGTTAAATGTTATTTCACAAGTTTTAAAAAAGTGCCCCCAATTTATTTTGAAATGCCCCTGGATTTCAGTCAGTAGGGGCAAAAAGTGCCCCCTAGAAAATATGTAAATTTCCCCTACCCTGCCTGGAAGTATAAGAGACAGGATATTTCATTGAACTTTGACCTGTGTGTACCCTTTTTTTACTCATGAAGTGAACTAAGTTAACAAAGACATGGCTGATGTAGATGCTTTATACTCATTTATCAGTTATCACTACTAGTTTTCAGCTTTTAGGCATTTGTCTAGAGCAGTGGTTCTCAAATGGTGGTACGTGTACCCCTGGGGGTACGTGAAGGTACTCCAGGGGGTACGGGAGATTTGTAAAAAAGATATTTAAAATTAGCATCCATTAAAAAAAATCATTTCAAAATAGAATATAAAGTGGAAGTTCATACATAATTGTATATATTCTATATTAAATCAGAAACTGATGGCACAGCGTTGTGTTTTTAAACCAAAAATGGCTAGTAAGGGGGTGCTTGGCTGAAAAAATCTTTCACAGGGGGTACATACGTAAAAAAAAAAAAGAGGTTGAGAACCAGTGGAGTACGGGACTTGTGAAGAGTTAAGCAGAACATCATCAAGACAGCACTTTAGGAAAATAAAAAGGGGAACATCTGTTATACATCAAGCTCACTTGTTGAATAGCACAGGGGGGAAATCAGTTTCGGTTACAAGTGGAAAAGTTTTGCTGGAGACTGAAATAGACAATGTTTGTCCCTGTGATGAAAACACTTTGTGACAAATGCAGATCTATGGAGTGACGAAAAAACAAGTTGAATTGCATAGTTTCCTCTATTTGTGATGGAAAATTATTTATTTTTTAACCCATTTTGTGGACCAAGTAGAGACGAACACCACAAAATAAGATGTTTTCTATAGCTCACCGCTCCCGGCCGCGGTTCTGGCACCGGGTGGTTGTACGTGTACCACTGCTGCGTCTCCCGGTTGACCTCCCGGTAGCGCCCGCTGAACGCCCTCTCCACCTGCGCCATGGTGAACGCGCACACCGCCGAGCTGCCCGACGCTCCTTTGTACCTGAGAACACGCAGACGGCAACTCAACATCCCCCCCGTGGCTGACGGCATGTTATCTCACTCCAATGCATCCTCTCTGGCAGCCGTCGTTGCATTCAGGAAACTGGAGAACAGTTGTGGAGTGGGCGCCTGAACGATCTCCGTGTTAAAACCTTTATTTTGTTAATTAGACATCGGGGTTGCATGAGCTTGTGTTGGTGTTTAAGCTCAGTGCAGCTGCTCTACATTCAGGAGGAAGCCAAGTAAGAAACAGGCAACTTGCCATGTGCAGATATGAAATTAAAAAAAACGTTTCAAGATGCTGCGTGTGAGCTGTGTTCTGTGTATTTGTGAATCAACATGCACGCTCCCAAAAAAAACTGAAACAGATTCATCCGAGCGCCTCCCCCCTCGGCTTCTTCTCACCACTGGGAGGTGAAGACGCCGTAGAAGACGGTGCTCTCCCAGCTGTCGCCCGTGGGCTTCAGGACGAACATGTCCTGGATGATGTTGAAGGGGAAGCCGTCATCGGGGAGGGAGCACAGCAGCTGGGCCTTCAGGAAAGTCGTCCACTTTTTCTGCAGCACCCGTTCGCCGCCTTTGTCCCCCTGAGAACAAAGAATGTTTAGATCTCAATTTAAAACTCAAACATCACGATGCACACTGAAGCTCTAACGTCCACGATGAGGAACAACAAGCAAGAGTAGATTCGCGGTCTAGAAAGGTCAGAGGAGACATGCAGCTGCAATGCTTCCTTTGTGCTGTAGAGGGCGCTGTTGAGGCGACGGAAATCTGAAAGTCATTACTGTTGACGGTTATGATCATTTTTCTTTTAGGAGGGAAATAAACTGGACAAATATTCACAACCAATCAGGATGTTATTGTTCCGATGCACATCCAAGTGTTTCTGTTCTTTCCTTTGGTGCATATGTGTGGCGTCTTTAAACCAAACTAAATAAAAAGGACATTTTGACGATAAAATGTGGGCAACAAAAAAATTGAATCTTCACATAGAAGAAGATGCCTCAGCATAAAAATGCATGTTGCTCCGTTGAGGAGAGGAGAGTTATTAATTACAGCTTCGGTGGTTCACTTCTCCTCCGAGAGGAACTCGGGCCTTTTAAGGCCGTCGCTCAATATCCACGTAAACAGTTATCAGGCAACTTTGCGAAGGACTAGCAATTATCTAAGAGGTGGAAAACACGGAGGAGCAGGAAGAGGAGGAGGAGGAGGAGGAAGACACCAAAACAAGTGGTCCCGCCCAATCTCAAGACACTTTCTCCGGCCTCTGACACAAACCATCTCATCGGCTCCGAGAGAGAGACTCCTACTCTCCAGCCGAGGAGTGAATCACCCTCGAGGAGACACAACTCTCTCGCTCTCTCTCTCTCCGTACTCTTCCTCCTCCTCATCGGTGCACTTGAACGCACAAACAATGGTGTTGCTCAACGACGGCGAGGTGAGAGCTCGCGGGACCCGAAGCTCGGCGGCGGCCGGGGAGCCAATTACTGAGCCGAGGTAAAAACCTCGTCCACGAAAAGAGGAGAACACATTCCTGCTCGCTCAGCTGTTCACGGCTTGGACTCAACAAACATACTCTCTCTCCCCCTATCGCTCTATCCCTCCCACTCTCTCTCGCACTCCCATCCTCTCTCTCTCTCTTCTCCCTCCCTCTCCCTCCTCTCTCTCTCTTCTCCCTCCTTCCCTCACTCCCTCTCTCTTCACTCTTTCCCACTCCCTCTCTCAAGCTCCCGCTCCCTCTCTAGCTTGCTCCATCTCTCTCTCGCCCCCTTCATCCCTTCCTCCCTCATCTGAATTTCATGTTCCAGATTCCTCCCGTCTTTCAACCTGAAGTCGAGGACCAAGTAAATAAATCGGTGCCACACACACACACACACACACACACACACACACACACACACACACACACACACACACACACACACACACACACACACACACACACACACACACACACACACACACACACACACACACACACACACACACACACACACACACACACACACACACACACAAGAACGAGGGAGTGGAAGAAGGGAGAGGGGGACAGATAGGAGGAGAAAAAACAACTTCAGGAGCCAGACTTACTTGGCAAGCCGAAAGTAAAACGGTAGTTACAGACCTGCATGAAAAAGAACTGGAAAGAGGTTTTGATTGATCTCATCTCACGAGACACTCGTCCACTTTAAAAATTTTTTTTAAAGGCAGCGAAGAGACGAGCGAGACGAAGAAACACGACGGAAATATTATTCACATCATCAAAATGAAAGCGTATTCAAAAACACATTTTGGCCTTGGCCTGAAAAAAAGAAGGGAGGACATGTTTTGAGTCTGTAAGAGAGTGTTAGAGAGAGAGAGAGAGAGAGAGAGAGAGAGAGAGAGAGGCCTTCATGCCTCCCTGTTCCCTCTAATCTTAGCTCGGCTCCTTGGAGGAGGACACGGGGCGCGTGTTCAGATAAGTACAGCACACACAAAAAGGTAAACAATGATAGTTTGGGTGACGTTAGGCTGCAACGACTGAGGAGTTTCTCATGGATAAGAGAGGGATATGAGGAAGAGACACAGAGTGACAGGTGCACGCCGGTGAAAACAACAGGAAGTTAAGTTGTTGTAGTTTTGGCTCGCTCGCCGACGAGATCAACGACGCTCGCGGTGCCACGTGGGGTCATTTAAAACCCTCAGAGCGTGATGCGTGTCTCCTTAATAACTCAAGTCAAATCTAAGATGCACAGGTATGAGCTGCATATTTGTAGATTCGGTGCGAGTTGCACATTCAGGTGATGTCATTATATCCATTATAAACATTCTCAAATATATAAGTAATCCAGTGATAGTTTTTTTTTGTCCATCCAAAAGCATATTGGAAACAAACAGCTAACGGCTAAATTTGGGATTTTTTAATAGTACAAATGTGCCCGAAATGTAAATAAATCCAGGTTTGTTACTGTAGAGTTTAAGTTCAGCGCTGTACTCATTGAGCAACATTATTATGACTATTAATTGCTTTTAATGGTTCTTATTGCTTACTTTTGACAGTGTGTATTACTTACTTTTAATGGTTTTTAATACTTACTCTTAATGGTTTTTAATACAAATTAAAAATGCTGTACTGTAACATTGCATTGTGTGTATTTATCCTGTACTGTTTGTTATTGTTTTATGTTTATTATGGTATGTCAGGGGACTACAGATGCTAATTAGCTGTATAGCTACAATCTGGTCCAGAGCATCACATGGTGCCATTCATGTTTTAACTATACATGGTTCCTTTTAAATAAAGATAATGATAATAATAACTAGAACGGGCACTCGGTAGAGCGCATACCTTCGCATATCACAAGATTGGGCATTGAATTATGAACATTTTGGCATTATTTGCATGCCAATTGGATAGAAATTGACCGCGCTATGGTAAAAATAAGATTTTGAACTTTTCATGACCTTGACCTTGACCTTTGACCCGATCGATCCCAAAATCTAATCAAATGGTCCCCGGATAATAACCAATCATCCCACTAAATTCCATGCGATTCGGTTTAATACTTTTTGAGTTATGCGAGTAACACGCATACAAATAAATAAATAAATGCACGGCGATCAAAACATAACCTTCCGCATTTTCAAAGGCAATAAGGTTTTAGCCCACAGCGTAACTTACCGAATGCATTATGCAACATTCTACTTGCTGTTAACATACCCCAAAGCATTATGGGAACTGTAGTTACGGGATGGGGAGATGTCTTGAGACCACGCTGTCAGTATAATGCAAGACTCATGAGAATAAAGAAATTAGATAACGCCCGGGACATCTCTGATCTCGTCACGACAACAATCAATCTTTTTTTTAAAGTAATAATTCAACTAGAGCCTCACGATGAGCAGAAACGCGCTGGTCGATATGTGAACGTCCTATTCATCAGTCTCAATGATTTGATTTGGGTAATGTTGTGAGTCACGCTTCCAGTTCATTAGGGAACAAACCAGCTGCATCGACTCTGTAGCGCCGCAGAAAAGCCTCTGAAAAGACGTCAGTCAGTCATTCCAGAGATAATAAAAGGTGCTCGATAGAGTCGAGAGAAGACGTTCTCCCGTCTCTACTGCAGCGAGTCGCCACAGTCTGGAGGCTTCTCCTTCTCCGTCAATGATTTCCACATATAGAACCCAGGGAGGTGTCGCAGCACCGAGCCGAGCAGCACCGAGTCATTAAGCCGTCACTTGAGATTACATGCTGTCCCCCCCGATTCCTCCCATCACTGCCTCCTCCACGGCGCCGTCAGGGAGGAGGCGCAGAGACGGGGTCATGTGACTGACTCCAGGTGAGAAGAGAAGAAGCCTGATGTCGATTATTCAGGGTGATCGACCTAACGAAAGACTGGAAGAAGAGGAGGAAGAGGAGGAGGAGGAGGAGGAGGAGGAGGAGGAGGAGGAGCGACAGGTTAATGTGACTGACTCCAGGTGAGAAGAGAAGAAGCCTGATGTCGATTATTCAGGGTGATCGACCTAACGAAAGACTCGAAGAAGAGGAAGAGGAGAAGGAGAAGAAGAACAAGAAGGAGGAGGAGAAAAAGAAGAAGGACAAGAAGAAGGACAAGAAGAAGGAGGAGAAAAAGAAGAAGAAGGAGGACAAGAAGAAGGACAATAAGAAGAAGAAGATGGACAAGAGGAAGGAGGAGAAAAAGAAGAAGAAGGAGGACAAGAAGAAGAAGAAGAAGAAGAAGATGGACAAGAGGAAGGAGGAGAAAAAGAACGAGGAGTAGAAGGAGGACAAGAAGAAGGACAAGAAGAAGAAGAAGATGGACAAGAGGAAGGAGGAGAAAAAGAAGAAGAAGGACAAGAAGAAGAAGAAGAAGATGGACAAGAGGAAGGAGGAGAAAAAGAACGAGGAGGAGTAGAAGGAGGACAAGAAGAAGGACAAGAAGAAGATGGACAAGAGGAAGGAGGAGAATAAGAACGAGGAGGAGTAGAAGGAGGGGAAGAAGGAGGACAAGAAGAAGAAGACGAAGAAGAAGAAGAAGATGGACAAGAGGAAGGAGGAGAATAAGAACGAGGAGGAGTAGAAGGAGGGGAAGAAGGAGGACAAGAAGAAGAAGAAGAAGAATAAGATGGACAAGAGGAAGGAGGAGAATAAGAACGAGGAGGAGTAGAAGGAGGGGAAGAAGGAGGACAAGAAGAAGGACAAGAAGAAGAAGGAAGACAAGAAGGAGGAGGAGAAGGACATGAAGAAAAAGAAGAAGGAGGAGGAGGGAATGACGTCAGCAGTTAAAATGATGCGAGTAAATTCTACAGTTGCTCCAGTTTGAATGCAACAAAATATCCCGTCACATAGTAGAGAGGAGAAGAAGAGAAGCACCTCGAATACTCATCACGCAAAGCCCACGACGCGGTGGAAAGAGAGAGAGAGATGGAGGGGACGGACGCTGAGAGGGAGATGGAGGGAGAGGAGGAGATGACATTGCAGAGGCAAAAGAAGGGAGGGGAGGGGGGGCGTGGCGAGGAGGCGAAGATGATTCAAAGCGAGGCGGCGGGGGGGTGGGGGGGGCTAAATCTGTTGAAAACATGTTTGCACAGTCAAATACACAAAAAGCTTAAACCGCGGCGCTGACATGTTTTCCCGTTGCGTCGGGCGTGCCGGTTAAATGAGACCCGGCGTGGGCGAGACGCCCCGCCCTGTTTCCGTCAGGGCGGGTCGCCTCAGGATTCAAAGGGAACCATCGAGGGTTACGCAACGACCTCGCCGCGGGCGTCTTCACCTTGCACACGCGAGCGATCCTCGACACGATGGTGTTGTCGAAGAAGTCGAATTCTTTCCCCGCCTCGCTGAAGAAGAAGTAGATCTTGTCGTCGTCTCCCACGGGGTTTCCGACCGGCTGGCTCTCCTCGATGAACGCCGAGCCCACGAACACCGGATCTGGCGAGGCGTTTGAGAAAACGTCGCATCACGTTAGCATCGTGGTGAATAAATAAAAAAGAGAAGCCAGAGTTCACACGGGAAATTTTTAAGATGTTTTGAGGGGAAACGACAACAACAAAAAACGGCGTGCGATGTTTTTATTATTATTTTTTTTTACCTTGAAGCCATTTTAAAGAGTTTTCCGTCTTCAGAGCCGTTCCATGAACTAAACTCTTGTAGATGACGGGCTCGTTGCCTTGGAAGTTGCTGACGGTCCCCGTGTACAATTCACCATCTGGAAGGAAACAACAACAAAATAATCGTACTACGAACTCTTCATAATGTCTCTCATACTCATTGAATGTGTTAAGTAACTCTGTAATTATTCCTTCTGGTCACATGACATCTATTCTTCTGTTGCTCTCCTGGAGGGCTCTTCACACTTCTTTTTTTTTTACCACTGAAAGTTTTCTTCTTCTATTTTTTAGTTGTTTTTCTGATCCGATTTGTGAGGTCAAAGGTCAGGGATGTCGTATATGTACAGATTGTAAGGCAATTCATAATTTTTTGATATACGGCTGTATAAAATAAACTGAATTGAGGAATGAGATGATCAGAAATGTGATCAGACGTTCAAACTCTCGGTGTCTCCGCTATTGAAGGCAATAAGTGAGAATGCATTGCAAGGGGAACAACAACAATAAAATGTTCTGTATTAACCATCAAACCTTTTTTTAAAAATCCATTTATGAGTTGAAACCATTACAAGATTTTTTTTTTTTATTAAATTTTTTTTTTTTTTTATTAAATAAATAATAAAAATAATAAATGGTATGTATACATTTTCACAACAGATGAAGACAGAGATTAGATTGAGATTTATCATTATCAGCTCAATTCACTAACTGCTTGTAACTAAGTGTGACTGACAACACAGGCAGGACTCTCAAACTCAAAAAACTAAAAAAGCTTAGAACGGGCACTCGGTAGAGCGCATACCTTCGCATATCACAACATTATGTATTGAATTATGAACATTTTGGCATTAGTTGCATGCCAATTGGATAAAAAATTGGTAAAAAGAAGATTTTGACCTTTTCATGACCTTGACCTTTGACCCGATCGATGCCAAAATCTAATGAAATGGTCCCCGGATAATAACCAATCATCCCACCAAATGTCATGCGATTCGGTTTAATACTTTTTGAGTTATGCGAGTAACACGCAGACAAATAAATAAATAAATACACGGCGATCAAAACATAACCTTCCGCATTTTCAATGTAATAATAATAATAATCTTATAATAACAATACAACATTTTTAAATGTCCCCACTGTGGGAAAAATAAAGGAATATCAAATCAAATCAAATATAGCACGTGAAGTGACGTGAAGACTGCGTGACTACGTACCAACAATGATGGCGGTGGACTTGTACTCGGGGTTAAAGGGGCAGCGGCTGCGTCCTTCTTCCATCACGACCTCGCCCACGTCGTCTCTCTCCAGCGTGAACGTCGACGTGTTCTGGAAGCGACACACAGAGGAGGGAAAGAAAAAGAAAATGTCCCTCAGTGTCCAATTAGTGACCTTAGCGACCTCAAGCTCAGACTGTCCACTCCTTCATTACAACAGACTACAGGCCCGTTTGGTCACTTTGGACACAGCAGCTGTCGGTCAGAGGAAACATAAAACCTCCAGCAGCTCTCAGGCTCGTTTATTACCACGAATTACTCCTAAAACAACGAGGCTAGTTGAACATATATTAAAGGAGAAGTGTATTTTTTATTCAGGGTTCACACACATGATGGCCAATGAATTTCTAGGACTTTAAAACCAAATTTCAATGACCAGATTTCAATGATTTTGTGAAATCTCCGTGTATACACGAGTATATACCTTAAATGACACAAATGAATAAGAGACAATAGTTTGATTCAAAGAATAAATATTTATATAAATGTTTATTCTTTTTAATCAAACTGCGTCAATTAATATATGAATATAACACATGTCCATGACTTTTCCAAAACTTTTGGACAGTTAATTCTTTTTTAAAGGACTTTTCCAGGCCTGGAAATAAACATTTTAAAATTCCAGGACTTTCCCAGCTTTTCCATGACCGTACGAACCCCGTTTATTCCTCTGTGCTGTAGAGCTGCTGTTCAAAATCACACCACCGAGCCAGCATGCTGTTGCCATAAATACTCACTAATGTGAATTAATCCCCGGCTCAAAATAGACTGTTTGCAAAAAAAGACTGTTTCATCTTTTTTTGTAAGCCTTTATAAAAATAAAATTATAAAAAATGTGTGTCATGAGTGAGGCAAACTGAAAGCAGTATAGAGACACACTTAATTGGTCTTTCCATTGGATTCAGTGACGATAACAACAAGATTAGATCTTTTAAATGTGCCTTTGTCAGTATTTTCTGGCTTCAGGTAGTTTATAGTATATCATCTTGATTTATTATCTGACTTCACCGATGATAACTTGTTGATTAAGAGGCCACAGGACGTACTCTCAGGACTTCTATTTGTCTGAAGCTGGTTAATATGCATGCAATAATGTTTATATGCCACGAATACAGTTAGTATAAAAGTCAATATTCAGCCTCTGAAAACAGTCGTATTACATCTTCTTTTGGCAATTCTCAGGAAAAAAATTACGTAATCTCAGGGTTGGGCTTTTTGAAACATCAGCCGGGGACTTTTAAACATGTTGGGAGGGTCAAATGAACGAGTTGGTGACGTCTTCAGAAAACTTGTTTCGTCCAAAACCCAAACAACATTTACTGTGACAGAGAATAAAGAAAAGCAGAAAGGTCCCACAGTAAAAAAGCTGGAGACGTTTGGCATTTTTGCTGAACACTTTGAATGAATTGATTATCAGGATTGTTGCTGACTTGTTTCAGCTGTGAAGTGGAGGGTTAAACAAGGTCAAGATATTAGAAAAAGAAAAAAATCTGTTCTTTAAACTCATCGTAAAACAAAAAGGGACGTTTATACGGGCTTATATCAGAAACAAAGGGGATTTGGTACTAAAAAAAGACGGATATATCATTATCAATGTATGATTCATGATGATTTCTATTAGCTTTAACATCAAAGCATTGAAATGGCTTATGGGAGAGATATCTGTGCAGAGGAGGGACAATTACACTGAGCAGTAAAGCACTAAATACATACGGCAATGTGAGTATACATTAATATTAAATGTATGTGGGCAATTGGCAGCAACAGCAAGAACATGTTCTATTCAATCTAAGCAGAACGGTTCCTCCACTGCAGGAAACATCTTCTCTCCTTCACGAGGAGTTATTACTCTCAGGATTGTTTCGTGTTTCTTCTTCTTGTTAACTCGGTCGTTAAAAACCATCTGACGCGTTTTTTTAGAGAAAAGCTATAAAAATGAAACGTTTATGAATGTTAAGGTTATGCATCTCAGACAGCGTCTGGGTGACACACACACACACACACACACACACACACACACACACACACACACACACACACACACACACACACACACACACACACACACACACACACACACACACACACACACACACACACACACACACACACACACACACACACACAATCCCAGTTCACGGCCTAACGTCCTGCGAAGTGATCTACAGTCTGAGGCGTCCCGTGTTTTTCTTTCACTCTGACGTCAAAGAGAGTTTCAAGCCTCCTCGCTTTAAGAGCTGTCGCCTCCCCCCTCCCTGAGATCAATGTCCTCCTGCTGCCGGTTACCATCACTCCAGATGTACTCCACCGCTAGATAAACAGATCTCCTGCTTCCCTCTCGCTGTAAACCTCACAGCTCGTGTCCCCCCCGTTGACTGAAAGTGCCTCAGCAGCGTTTGGTTACGCTCGGATAACAGCAGCTCCAATACGGACATGGTGGATGAACCACACACACACACACACACACACAGACACACACACACAAACAGGTGTTAAATCAAAGTCCAAAGCTGCAGGAAAAAAAATCAATAACGATGGCAGGCAGAAAAAAAAGTCTTGGAAGTGAACAATTAGGCAGATTGAGAGGTAATTACTTACTATGTAGGCGCAGATCGGGCTGAAGGCGAAGGTGCCACACACATAGAGATGAGTGGAGTTCAGCCGCAGGAGGATTTTGATGTAATTGAAGCAATCAGTCTGGATGGGGGGAACAAATGGGGGGGGGGGAGAGGGAGAAAGAGAGAGATTGAGCGAGAGAGAAAGAGAGAGAGAGGGCGAGATTGAGCGAGAGAGTGAGAGCGAGAGCAAGAACGAGAGAGAGGGCAAGATTGAGCGAGAGAGCGAGATATTGAGAGAGAGAGAGCAGGAGCGAGAGAGTGAGAGCGAGAGAGCAAGAACGAGAGAGAGGGCGAGATTGAGAGAGAGAGAGCGAGAGAGAAAGAGAGAGAGGGCGAGAAAGAGAGAGAGCGAGAGAGAAAGAGAGAGATTGAGCGAGAGAGCAAGAATGAGAGAGAGGGCGAGATTGAGCGAGAGAGAGCAGGAGCGAGAGAGTGAGAGTGAAAGAGTGAGAGCGAGAGAGCAAGAATGAGAGAGGGCGAGATTGAGCGAGAGAGAGATTGAGCGAGAGAGCGAGAACAATAGAGAGAGAGCGAGAAAGAGAGAGCGAGAGAGAAAGAGAGATTGAGCGAGAGCAAGAACGAGAGAGAGGGCGAGATTGAGCGAGAGAGAGCAGGAGCGAGAGCGAAAGAGTGAGAGCGAGAGCAAGAACGAGAGAGGGCGAGATTGAGCGAGAGAGCGATAGAGAGAGCGAGAACGATAGAGAGAGCAAGAGAGAGAGAGAGAGAGAGAGAGAGAGAGAGAGAGAGGGGTCCATGAGTCCACAGAAGATATTCTTACAGACTGGAGTTCATAATCAGAAGTAAATCTGTCAGAGCGAGAATAAAAACACACAAAAAACTGTGAAACTGGAGAGAAATAGGTAGAGAAGAAGAAGAAGAAGAAGAAGAAGAAGAACCCTCCCAGCGTCACGCAGCAGTCGCCCGGTGGGCTTCCTGTAACGCTCAGAGCCGAGTCGCACAGCGCCGCGTAAAGATCAGCGGGTCCGTCGCCGAGGGAGACGCCAGCCGGCGTGACAACGAGGTAACAGACGAGACGAGGGAGCGAGGACTAGGAGAATTCCCCCGGCGAGCGCGCACACGCTCGATGAATGCATCTGGAGCGCAGCGCTCGATGCTCATTTCATGTCCTCACGACGAGGAAAAACACCGCGGGAGGAAAATCCATGATTTTGATAATGTCAGTAAAAAGGCGCCTCTCACCTCCAGGTTCTTCCCCTTGAAGCTGCATTCCTCTCTTTTTCCAGCAGGAGTGCCCCACGTCAGCTGAAGATCGGAAAAAAGAAAAAAACGTAATCAGTAATAATCCATATTCAAGGGAACCACGGCGACTCTGCTGAGGACGATTCCTCCAATATCAAAAAATGTATGGAAAATAAAACAAAATGGCGATGATGCACATGTGGGTATTTCATTCTGAATTTATAGCATTTACAAACTGCATAGATACAGAATTTAATAGAATAAAACTATTACCTAATAAGTCTACACATTAAGCACATGTCATCACCTTCCTAAAATATTTTTTTTGGTGCCTAAATCATCTCATTATACGGGCCACCTTAGGTAAAATCTCCGACATCATGTGACTCTACCCCTGTAGTATAATATATCACAATATCATATATATGTCAATATGTGGTCAAGTTTTTAGTGTTTTCTAAAAAACATGTAAAAATTACATATTTTTAGGGGGCAATTTTCTCCCCACTGACTGAAATCCAGGAACATTTAAAAAGAAATTGGGGCACTTTTTGAAACTTGTGAAAAACTATTTAACCTTTGTTTCAAAAATAATAAATATACTTATTTAGGCTTATAGTATATGAGCAATTGTCATAAACATGGCAATAATAAGACTATTAGGCAATAATAAGACTATTAGGCAATAATCTACAGACTCAAAGTGTTTGCTTAGATTTTTTTAACAGAAAAAATAAATCAGAAAATAATATTACATTTTATTTGTGGTTATTTATTGTCGTTATATTTTTTGAACAACTATTAACAATTATAACTTAATTATTTTTTTCCCTTTACATTTTGTTAATATTTATTGATTTTTTGTGTGTAACTATAACTAGTACAGGCAATACACATAGGACACACACAACAAAGAAAAAAAAATAAAACACTATTATATATTTTCTGCCTCTTCTAGTGACATGAGGAGCAAAACTATATTTCTTAGGGGCAGTTTTGCCCTTTTCCCTGGTGTATTTCCAACGCTGACTAAAACTAGAATGGGCACTCGGTAGAGCGCATACCTTCGCATATCACAAGATTGGTCATTGAATTATGAACATGTTGGCATTAGTTGTATGCCAATTGGATAAAAATTGACCGCGCTATGGTAAAAAGAAGATTTTCATTACCTTGACCTTTGACCCGATTGATCCCAAAATCTAATCAAATGGTCCCCGGATAATAACCAATCACCCCACCAAATTTCATGCGATTCAAGAAGATTTTGACCGTTTCATGACCTTGACCTTGAGCTTTGACCCAATTGATCCCAAAATCTAATCAAATGGTCCCCGGATAATAACCAATCATCCCACCAAATTTCATGCGATTCAAGAAGATTTTGACCGTTTCATGACCTTGACCTTGAGCTTTGACCCGATTGATCCCAAAATCTAATCAAATGGTCCCCGGATAATAACCAATCATCCCACCAAATTTCATGCGATTCGGTTTAATACTTTTTGTGTTATGCGAGTAACACGCATACAAATAAATAAATAAATAAATAAATACACGCCAATCAAAACATAACCTTCCGCATTTTCAATGCGAAGGTAATAAGTCTACACATGCACATCCACAACAGGAGTGAATGATCCTCGCTCATCATCCGCCCGGCGCGTCGCCACACTCACGTTCTTCTGCAGTTCGGTGTTGCCGATGTCGGAGAGGCTGAGGGCGAACAGCGCCTCCCGCGCTCCGACGTACAGCATGTCGTCCTCCTGGCTGAGCAGCAGCGACGTGTAGTTGTAGACGCCGCCCGCCGAGAATCTCTTGGCCGACCTCTCCTTTGCATCTGGGGAAACCAAAAAAAATCCATATCATCATCACATATCGGGACGGAACCGAGAGGACCGGGACATACCACCGACGTCCTGGAAGAACAAGAACAGGGGAGCAAAACAATCGAAATATTTACACGCGCGAGGATTTAAAATGCATGTTAACGAACGTACGAGGGCCTCGAAAGGTTCCAAAATGTCACCAAGAAGAGAAAAAATGGTTTTATTCTTGTTATTTGATACAAAATACCTATCACACAGATTGTGATGATGCTGAAAACATGAATTTCTATGAGTGTGATTAGGTTTTCATATCCAACATGTTATAAATAGTCAATTTAATCTAGTTCCTGGTGTTCTCAGGTGATAAGATCACGACTAAAAACATCTGTATAACTGCATTATCATTATGCTGCAAGGCTGTGGGGGTGACTTGTTGCCAATCGATTGGCTCCATGCCAAAGATAGAAAACCTTTTTATTCAGGAAGGCGTTTTTTGACTGTGTTAAATCACTGCCAGCTATTTTCTATTCTAAGAAGTTTGTTTGTATCTTCTGGCTCTGGTTATTTTTGAATGAAAAGTGCTTCATTATTATTATTAGATGTGATTCCTTATTATCCAAGAAAAGCTCCTGCGTCGCAACAATTAGGCAACAAGTTAAACTGAAAAAATAAAAAAAGTGATTCAAGTAAATACATCGATGGAGAAATAACAAGCCATATGCGGGGCCAGAAGTTGAGTTGTAGGTTGAATAACTCTCTCTCTCGGTTTATCCCTCGGCAACCGGCGCTCCGTCGAGAACGCTTGCGAGCCACGTCCGCACTCTCCTGTGCCGGCCGGCTCTCTCTGTGCGAGTGTCAAAAAAGAAAAAGAAGAAAAAAAAGAATCTTCTTCCTCTCAAAGCCAATCTAAATCTCCTTCGTTCTGCCGCTTCCTCGCCGTTGGCGGTGAGCCACGAGTCGAATGAGTTACTTTTTTCTTCTTCTACCCACGTGGCTCCCTCCCTCCCCTGAAGCCTCGAATAGTAATATCGGCGAAGTAGAGATTCGACTTCTCTCGGCATTGAAAAACAAGCCGGGATCATCTCCTACAGGAGACATCGGCAGCAGCTTTTTTCATTTGTTTTTTGTACTGCATGCCAGGATGAGAAGTGGAGTTTCGAGAGGTTAGGATAACAACGGCTCGGACGATTGGTCAATTTTCATTTTGACCTGCTTAAAACAACCCCGATATGTATAAAAAGCCAGCGAAGGCTCCAGGAAGTTGTGATTACGGTTCATTCAAGACCTTCGAGTATTGAAACAACAGCAGAGTCCATGTGGATCTGACCCGGTGGATGTTATCACTTGATATATATACACATCAACACTAAAGACATGAGATATATGCAATAAAATATGCATGCTTACATACAGTACGTCTTACCCTTTGCCGTTTTTGACCATTTGTTCTATTGCCTCCCATCCCAAAGATATTAAAAACACACTTGATGTGCTCCCCAAGCCAAAAGCACTGGAGGGGGTGTAGAGTTGTCATGTTTTTTTATATATATTTGCACATGAAAATAACAAAGTCTGTGGATTGAAATAAATACATCAGAAAGCTAGGATAATCAATAAAGGATATTATGAAGGATATTCTAAAGAATGTGTTATGAAAACATAGAAAGTCACTGGCACTGAAAATGTGATTATTATATTATTCTATCACGTGAGTATAAATGAAATGTTTTGACTTTGGGAGGCGGAGTCAGAGTTTCTACAAGAGATCGTCATAACAGCTGTTTTAACCGGAAGCAGACATGTTATTTTGAAAACTCTTATTGTGAAGGAATGTGTATGAAGTACGTTAGTGGGAGTATCATTGTTGTGTCGTAGATAAGATTAGCCCGCCTCCTGTAGGGGTTAGCCAATAGCATGCTGTGAAATGCATGTGACCAACATACTCACCACTGATTGGCTCTGAGCCCAGTGGAAGGATGCCTTCACTACCGTAGGAGTTGTGAGGCACGTCACATGTCCTCTTGCGGGAATACGATAGAAAGTAAACTGAATTGCATTTAGCGTCTCTTCGGCCTGTGAGCGTGGGACAGATATATATATATATATGCTTTGTGATCCTTATTCTTTCATTAAATACCGTATATTATAACTTTCTGAATCCGGAACTATTTCCAGATCTTTTTTTAACTTAACAGGGGTCACGGACTCCGCATGCTTCTCCAATATAATATCACCGCTTTGTATATCTGGAGTCGTCACCAACGCTATTTGCTGCAGTTAAAAACCCGTTTACAGCCTTTTCCCCTTTGTGTTCAACCAGCAAGCTGCTTTTCAAAAGTAGAGACTTCTGATAAGAACAAGAGAAGCACGTTTATCTGCAACACTCCAGGTGGTGCCCGATCCAAATGGAGCCAGTAAACAGCAGTAAATGTTTACAACCCATGACCTAAACCGTCCAATATGCTCACAAACAAATGGTTCCTGCAACACTCAAGGGTTCTTTTTTCCGCAGATGACCTCTTATGGGAGTAAGAACCAGCTGCACACGCTCTAATCGGGTTAAAAAAGAATCAAATCTTCGGCCCTTTCCAGATCAACAGCCCTCTTTTCTTCTTTTTTAAAACGATGTGACATCTGGAGTTAATGGAGAGGAGGCCTGGCTTTAAACCTCAGCGAGCGGATACAGAATAAGAAGAAGAAAAAGAGACTTTATTTTGTGTCATTCAACAGAGAAAAATGTGAGTTCTGATGCGACGAAGACTGTTTGCTTTTTTTATTCGATACGAATTAAGTCTGTTTTTTTCCTGAATGCTCATAAAGAGAGCTGCTCTGGGTCCCAGTGGACAGACACAGAGGTGCCACCTCTGCCCTCAACAGGGGAACATATCAGAGCTCGACTGCCACGGCTCCCCTGAGTTTTGGGCTATAAAAAAACACACAAAAACACCAGCCTTCTCTCAGCATATTAAAACCCTGTGACGTAAATCACGGTGACATCCTTTTAGACAGACAATGGAATAACGAGCGAAGCAGAGCGGTCGGAGGCTACTTAGTGTGTGTGTGTGTGTGTGTGTATGGGGGGGGGGGGAGGTCGGGGCACTGAGTGGGAGTTGTGGTAACCAGACTGATTGGATTGAGATTTTGACCTATAAAAAGAAACATGCAAGACGAGGGAAAGAAAATGCTATTTATAAAAAAAGAAATTTAATTAAAAAAAAGCACTCCGAGATGGATTTCTGATAAGCGCAGAAGGTCGAGCCGGGAACCAAAACATCAGAAATGTTAACGTCTTCTCTTTAAATTTTTTTTTTTAACCACGCTTTTGCAGCAGAACGCCGTTTTCCCAGCCAGGCGCCGGCGTCCATTCATCACCCGCCTTATTTTAATCAGTCGTCTGTCACAAAAAAAACGTCGCCGCGTCACACCTTCCATCGGTTGATTGCCAGTCTCGACATGTTGAATTGGTTAGTAGCGCAGTTAAACTGTGTGTGTGTGTGTGTGTGTGTGTATTTGCCTCATTTCTCCGCGGTTATGAATGCCTGCGAGCTGCAAAATAAAAAAAAATTTGGCCGGAGCGCAGCCCCAGAATTCAAAAGATGCATTGTCTGCATGACACGCTGACATTTATGAAGAGAATGTCTCCTCTTCACTGGCACACAATAAATAACTCCTGCAATTAATTGGTTGAAATTCTAAATGTTTGCAGGGTATTCATTCATTCATTCATTGTGATGTTTTCTTCTTTTTGTAGTGGAGGTAAAAAAAAAAATCAGAGCACGCAGGATTTCAGAGAGCAAGTGCTCTGTGATTACAGAAATGTTTGCGAGGGAATCAAATCAAATCTGTGCACACACACACACACACACGATGAACAGCTACAAACATCTGGAATTAAAAACAGAGACGCGTGAAGGGAAAGTCTCACATGTACAAACTGTGCATGCAGATGCTCGTGTAAATATGAGCCGATGATGCAACGACTCAAATGGGTGCTGGTCTGCTGCCAGACACACACGATGCCCAAGAAAACAGAAGCGGTTATCTTTTTTTATACATTTAAACCAGATATAACATCTTAATTTGGGAGCTTTAGAGGTGTTGGCACCTTTGGCGTGCTTTAAAAAAAAGTCTTTATTCAAGCTTTAAGTAATCTTTATACGGCTGCCGGCTCCACTTTTACTGGAAATATTATTTATGTTCTCACACTTTGTGACACAAATAAGTGGCTGTATGTATGGAGATATAAAAGTGAGGGCTCTCGAGGTACGAACGCTTATGAATCAACAAATAAAAAAAAACGATGTCCCGGACACACAGACTAAATCTTATTTTTAGGATTCCGGATAACTCCGGAAATAGCACCAGCGACATAAATTAAGATTCCCTCCTGAATCCTTTCATTCACTCACCACTGAGGTAACCAAGATATCGCCAGAGGGTGAGAGAGCTCGCAGACACAGTGTCACAGAGAAATAAAATACATGCCAGCACTCATGGCAGGCATCATATTTCAGGGTACGATTTTTTTTGAAGGTTTAATAGTACTTCGAGGGGCGGGGCCATTGATTGGCTAACGAACTCCTAAAATCCCCGACTGTAAACAAGCCTCAGATTTGCTAAAGCAGTGCGAGCCAAGTCACATGACAAGGGGTGTGTGTGTGTGGGGGTGGGGGGGTCTGCAGACAGACGGAGAGAAAAACTAAAAAAGGAGAAGAGAGTGCAGCGCAGTTGATATTAATCTCGCAGCGAGCTCCGTTTATCTTACATGCACGACGCACATTTATCACCCCCCCCCCAAAAAGTATCCGTCTCAAGGAGCTCCAGACACACGAGCCGACTGGAGGTCGCCTTCAAGGTCACCGCGGTACTGAACCACGTGATGATATGTGGGGGGGGGGGGGGGGGGGCACACCGGCCACCGAGAGCTGCTGCATCTCACCAGCAGATCCGACGATGACGAGGAGCCAAATCCACGCATTTCATTTCCATCTTAACTTCTTATTCTATTGGGTTCTAATATATTTTTGTTTAACTAATTCATTGTTGGTGACACAAACTGATGCGTACATAAAAGACAGAGAAAAATCCCACTTTACTAGACCGTGAATAAAAGCCGACGGCACTGAATCAGTGTGTGGCACTCGGTGTCTTGTAAAGGCCCACGAGGCTCACAGATGTGATGCATTGTGGGGCAGCACTGGGAATGATGGTGTGGCTTTGCTGCAATGCCGAGTGCACGCTCCATGTGTGTGTGTGCCAGAGTGTGTATATACACACACACACATCATACTGAGAGACAGCTGCACCTTGCAGATAATAACCAGAGCCCGACAGTGTGTAAGTGCAGTGTGTTTGCCGCGTGTGAGGATTATGCAGAAAAAAAAAGGAAAAAAAAAAAAAAGTGCCACACGTGCCGGCTCGGAAATCAGGGCAGCAGCAAAAATAAATTAAAACTGAATATTTGTTAGCAATGTCGAACACCCGTATGTACGGTAGAATTCGATACTGGAAATCGTCCATTTTAGCCTCTGGAAAAAAAGAAGCAAAAAAAGCAGCGTTGAGTGCATTGAACGCCGCATGCCTCTAAAAGCAAAAGACCGGGAGACGTGATGCTCTGTAATTATTGGCTCTTCGGTGTCATCCCGATGCACTCTAGATTTGGCACGCACCGACCCGACACTCAGAGGCAGCGGCGCGCAGCAGGTCTTATTGCGGCTGAAAGCTTTACACAAAATCCCGGATATTAGCGAGGCGAGACACTCCATGTGGCATCGGAGTGGGTTATTCAAACACCGGCTGAAACAGAGGGAGACGGAGCGTTGGTATAATTTGCTCGCACGTACAATTCAAAATAGACGTGCCTGAGCTCGTCATGTGTGGGAAGCCTCTTCAACCTCTCTCTCTCTACATCCTCCTTCTCTCTACATCCTCCTATCCTCTCTAAAGACTGTAGATGTCACAGGAATCTGACGCACAGACTATTTTTTGGGGGTTAAATTAAATCTGCCATCTTTCGTCGAGTCTTTCCGAGGCTGTTAATGGGGTTTAAGTTAGAATTGATTAATCTCCTTTTCTAGGTTTTTTCAAAAACATTGGCGATTCAATGTATTTTCATTCTCTAATTTAGTAAAGTAGTAGAAGGGAGGTTCATTCTGAATTTTAAAAGGAGTGGAACACATGTATAGTTTATTTGTTAGCCGGTAACCTGCTGATAAAAGACCCGAAGTTAGAAACTCCGGCTCCGGCTCACTTGTGGTTGGCCGACCTCTAAAAAAAGGTGGACCAGTTATTCTTCTCTCAGCTTCCAAAAATATGTTAAAAGTTACATCAAAGAACTTTCATTCATGTCAATTTTCACAGCGCCTAGTGGACGAAAGCGGTAGGACTAAGAGTCTCTTTAGAAAACATCGTATTTTACTGCAGCGGGGTCCGAAGGTGTACTCACGTCACTCCCGGTGCTCCCGAGTCTCCCTTCCTTCCAGCTGTTTAAAAAAAATTAAATATATTTAAACACTCCGCTATTCTCCCATAGGAGGGATTACAATAGCGTTCACGCAAACGAGAGATCCACAGGAAGTGATGCACGAGTGTAATCCAGCACTCCTGTTTGCATCGCAGCTGTGTTCAGCTACCACAAAAAGACTTTTATTGTGAAGGATTTTTTATATTTTCGTCAAAAATGCATCCTTAAGTTCTGCATTATTTTAAAACAGAAACACCAGCTGCTCTTTCTGATAACGTAGCAGCTCGAGGAGCTTTTTGCTCTCGTTGAAAATCTTAAAAACATTAACTTTACCGAGGTATCTGACTTTTCCACATCCCAAAACCGCCTCAAGTGCTCCATATTTTGGTACTTATGGCCTTCACCAAGAAAGATTGCCTTGAGGAATGACATTATGCCTCCTACGGCTCAGCCAAGTGGACTTGAAGAGGAAAATAATCCAAATCCAGCTGGCTTGCACATGCTCACAGATGGTTTCTGCTACAGACTTCATCAAAGTCCACTTCCATCATCCCTCCTGCCGCTTGGAGGCTCTCACACTTGTCCACTTTTTCCACCAGAGGAGCTCTGTGCAGTTTACCAAAGTGCATTCGCTTTGGACTGGCATGTGTCGAAGGCCTTTAAAGTGTGACCACAGCATGCACACACAAACCTCTACCGTGTGTGTGTGTGTGTGTGTGTGTGTGTGTCTCTTGAGAGGCTCTTGATGAGAAGAGCAGGCGCACACAGTCTGCTCCTCCATCCACCACAATGTAAAGTAGTGTGGACGAGAAGTGGTCAAGCAGATTGCTAATGGTGTGTGTGTGTGTGTGTGTGGCCATATTTATACGGACAATGTATTCATGAGTGCTACACCTGCACTAAAAAAAAAATCTGACACTGTAACTCAGTCTGTATGACATAGTCATGCCTTTCACACACACACACACACACACATATACATATCTACACACACACACCTCACTCTCTCCATTTACATACACCCACTAGTGGGAGTAAGACTCATGTGGCGAGCATTAACATACTGGAACTGGATCAGGAAAGTTCAGACTTTTAATAAAAGATACACGAGATGACGACTTTGAACCCTTGAAGCTCCGCCTCTACTCAGATGGAGCAGGTTGGTGTTTTGAGACAATGATGGTGAAGTAATATTGACCAAAACATTGTCGTCAGAAATTATGCAAATAAGTTGATGAGAACATGACCCGCTCCAGCTTTACTTAGAAAACGTACTTCCTGGACGCTGTTTTTTCGACATCTTGAGAAGTTTTAGAACATTTTTAACTTCTTTTTTTTTTAGATCAAATAGCTCCCCGAAGACATAAGGTGACAAAAGCGTGAATGGCATCAGAGCTCCGGTATGCTGTATTTTACAGAAACCAAAAATAAAATGATTTTTTTTTACAGGAATGTGGACACTGAAGTGTGACAGAACAATGTAATGTGATGTTGTGCGACTTGATTTACTTATTTGATTTACAGCTAGAAGCACAGGAACCATATGAATCATTCATGCTTCATCATGCAAGTTCATTGGGGTTCTTCGTGTCACAGTTACTGTAAAAACGATTAAATCTCTGCTGCAAGACGTTCGCAGCGACGGAGGCGAAGCTCATTTTAGTTTTACCCGATAACTCTCTGAACCTCGCATTCCTCTCCGTCCATCTTAATTAACGGCGGCGCCGCTCGCCACATTGTCTTCAAATCGAATGTTCCCGGTGGAAATCTGCAAAGACGGAACTTTTCTGCACATTCCCTGGAGCGTGCGAGTGATGAAGTCGTTGGAGCGTCTGAAACGGACCCGAGTTGATGAGCTGTCATCATTATCAAGCATTGTGCGCAGGCACTTATGAGTGCCACCTCTGCTGGAAGCCTCGACCTGCTTTTGTGAGTGTGTGTGTGTGCGTGTGTGTGTGTGGGGGGGGGGGGGGGGGGCGTGTCCCTGCCGGGTTTTAGGTGGGCATCGGAGCATGTCACGAGCATTTGGCTTGACCCCCGCCCCTCTCTCCCTCGCCCGCCCCTCCTCTGTTTCTACACTGCAATCCACACACACACACACACATACACTGCCAAGGTCACTCGCTGGATTAGCATGCACGAGAGAGAGAGCGCACAATATTCCTGCAGAGCATGAAGCAAACGTAAACAGGAACGGCCGCCGACTGCATGGCATGCACGGCGCGCTCCGAAGACCCACTTAAAAAAAAAAAGGAGCATTGGGATTTCCTTCTTCAACCGCAGAAAGTAATAAAAACTGAACATCTTTCCTTTCTAGATCTGAATATTTCCTTTTGTTATACATTCAGTGAAAACAACAAACTCTTGTAAACACAATAGTAACCGAGAATCTGTGGATGCACTTGAGTTTAGTATCTGGTTGACGTTGGTTGATGTCAAACTGACCTGATAAAAGACTCAAGATGTGACTGATTATATCTGATGGACACATTGTTCTTAATGATAAGGATGGGGGGGGGGGGGGGCATGCAGTATGGACAGGATATAAAAAATAAAAAAAAAGGTGTGTCATGCATCGATCCCCAAAAAAAGATAAACCTTGCAGATAAACCCCAAAGTCATTCCGAGTACGCGAGATAAGGAGCGCTGCTGAATCACGGCAGAAGAAGAGCGGTCGGTGCACTGGAGGCCACGCCTTTGAGAAACGGCTCGTTGATGTAAACCGTCGTCAGTAAAGGGCGGGACTCGAGTTCGTCATGTTCCAAGTGAAGGAAATAGAAGAAGAAAAAAGAGGAGAAACAAAACCATCTCCTCAGAGGAAGGCGGTGAGACCCGGCCTGAGATGTTTCTGATAACCAACAGAGAGGCCTCACCGCCGCTCCGAGTCCCATGATCCTTTGTGCTCGTCGCTCTCTCTCGGCACAAGGAGCCGTAATGAAAAACAGACGAGGCTCCCCAACTGCAGCGACCACACACAAAAACACACATAAGAGATTAGCCCGCTCATTAGGGGAGAGAAGGAAGGAAGGAAGGACTAAAAGAAACGGGGGGGCAAAGGGGCCATGTTGAGGCAAAGGGTCCTCTGGAGAGAACAGCCCCCCCCCCCCCTTCCCTTTTCCCTTCAGACCATACAAACCAGAAGGTTTTACAGCAGCGACCTGCTTTACATGTTTTGCATCAATGGGTTGAATGGAGGCGAGTTTATAGAGGAAACGTTCAGCGTGTCGCTGCAGACCTCGTTTATGCAAAGCCGAACAGTTAATGAAAAAAGGACGCAAGGTTTAAATGCGATTCTCCACGGCCTATTATCGGCGTGGTGTCTCACACGACTACTTATACGCTCGACAGTTGAGATAATCTCAATAATTTAACTGCTGCCGTCCCAAAAAAAACATGAAAATTAGATTATGAATGCTGAGAAAGGAAAGAAGGGGAGGAGGGACGTCGGTGGTTTGCAACACTTTGCTGGGAACCGGCCGCGAGCCAATTTAATCCATCTATCTAGTTGTTTTATTAAGTGAAATGGTTTAAGTTGTTCCTGTACGGTATGAGCGATATCAAATCTTTTGAGATGATGCATGTGAATTATCGCGTCACGCCTTCGCCGAGTTGGCTGAGCGTCAGATTGTTGTTTTCAGAAGTAGGAACTTCCACTTTCAGACAGGTCGTGTTTACAAGGAGCCGACGACCGCCGCATGCACGCTTGTTGTCGGCGTATTCACCTGCGTGAGCAACGTCGCAAGATGAGGACAGAATGACGAATACATTGTTAGGAGCCAGAGACTTTTTAAAAGAATTAACTGCAAGTTATTATTTTCCCCAACCGGGTGTTAAAAGATATCGCGGTTCAGCAACACCTCCCTGAAGTCAATTCTCTAAACAGCATCCATATTATTTCTTTTGCCCTCATTTGTCATACGCTGCCACGGAATGTGTAAATAAATTTAAAAAAAAAAGAAGCTGTTAGCCGAGCAAAATAGTGGAGAAAAAAAAACCCAGCAACCGTGTTTTTTGTATTATAAAAGCTTAATCCAAAGTCGTTATAATAAGAGGAGTGCTGCAGTTTTCGTGTGGATTAATTGCATGCAATGACAAAGTGAGGTGCAAAAAGGTCGTCCATTCAATCAGTGGATTTGCCAGGAGAGACTTTAAATTCATATTTGTGAGACTAACTGTTGCACAACACCAGCAGGTCAATTAGCAGAAACAAATGGAGAGAAGGCGCTTTAAAAAAGGTACAAACTGCAAGAAAATAGACTAAATGCGCTGCAGAAAACAGGCCCAGAGCTGTTGCACTTCTTCCTTTCGTCTCCACCACAGTAACACTTTGTGATAGCTGATATTAAAAAAGACCCGCGGGGAACAAACATATAATTTAGGGTTATGAGAAGCGCCGATTGTGGTTCCGGCTTCTTCAAGTTGGCACACGTACACATTTGAACCTGCGAGCGCTCGAGTTCTCCGCCATTGCTCCACTAACCGTGAGTTGGATTTGTTCGCCGTCGACTTGAATGACATTATTTTTTTGTGTCGATTTGACCGATTGCTAAAAGGCCGCCGCCCCCGAGTGAGCGATGCCGAGCGAGGTCGTCAGAAGCGGGCGAACCCGTTCCTATAGCGACAGTGAACGATGTCAGATGAAATGATAAAAGTGCTGGAGCGGCTTTCTCAGATGTACGTTAAGCTAATTAGGCCAAGACGTAAACTGTCAAGTTAATTTGGCCAACATTCGCCAAAAAGAACACACGTAAACTGTAAGATAAGTCGGACTCCCACTAGTCAGGTAAATTAGCTGAAGTTTGACTTGAGAGCAGAGTATTAGTGTATATTTTTCAAGTATTTAGTTATTTGAAAAGGATAAAAGAGAAGAAGAAACCATCGTTCAAACTATTTATGAACAGATTATAAATCTTACCACACACACACACACACACACACACACACACACACACACACACACACACACACACACACACACACACACACACACACACACACACACACACACACACACACACACACACACACACACACACACACACACACACACACACACACACCATTGGCCTATAGACCAAGGAAACCATTCTTCTGATCCTTTCTGGGGACCCTAGGGGTTGCAGTCAGTACAACTTGGACATGCGACATATTCAGAATTTAAAAAAAACTTTGAATAAACGAGCGACGGCGCTCTGTGCAGCGGCGAGTGTCGGGCTTCAGGTCGACCGCGTCATTCTTAAGCTACGTTAACACCAAATTTTCGCGTGAGTAGTTCCCATGAAGCGTCAACGTACAGACGCAAATGGTTGCGATTGATGGGATTTTTTGCCGGGCGGCGCGAATGACGCCAATTGCACGAAGCAAATTCGAAATGACGCGAGTTGCGAAAGCCAATCAGCGTTGAGATGCTCCGCCGCTATTGAATCCGACTGCTGCTGAAGAGACAGTCATTCATACGTAGTTGGTGAAAGTCACCGAGCTGTGTGAGCCTACGGGTGATGTCATGTATAAATATGGATAAATATATATTATATTAATGTTATGAACCCAGACAGGAGGGCGGAGATGCACTTTAAAAAGCCGCAGAGATAAGCCCCGCCCCCTCTAAGGTGCGAATGACGTGCGTGAGCCACAAATAGAAAAGCAATTAAACTCTCGTAACACCTTTTGGTGTGAACGCAGCGTTACAACCGTTGCAAATATATAAATTCTCATTAATTCAATTAATTTTTTATATAATACTAATTTAATCGCATATCTCTCTCGCAGTGCTTAGCTGACACTTTTTGCACGTCAAGGCCATCGGAAGTGTTTTCGACTCACTGTAAGGGAAGCTGATGCGCGGTGTGACGTCATCCTCGGTCGCCGTCAGTGATTGGAGGCAGGCGGCCAATAGCAGCGCGGCAGCCAGAAGACGGTGGACGGTCGCAGCTAACGTCCACATGGTTGCCCGATCCTCTCACACGGTGTCGTTTTAAAATCCCTTGGAACTCATTAAGCCTCCCTCGACCGTGCAGATCTTTATGTTCTCACTCCCATCGTCCTGCAGGCGGAGGGGGAGTGAACGCGTCCTTGGACTCGATGCTCGTACTCCGAGTGGATATCAGGCTCTTTGCGCGGGGAAGAGGAGTTAAAGACCGCCGCCCGTTGTCATCTGCTCATGGCGCTCTCCGATGGATCGGCACTAAGATCCAATCAGCGGCCGTTCACTGGAAGTCATTCCGATTCTGTGGAGAGAAAAGAAAGAGAAGTTGTTTCTTTGTTGTTTGATCCAAAAAATATGTAGAATAAAAGATGAAACACACGCTAGAACAACAGATCCAGATCCAACTGTTGACGCTGTAAACCCACAACGACAAAAGAGAGGATGCATTTGGTTGCGGGTTCATTCTGGCAGAATGCTACGGATTTTAATGCAAACAAATTGAGAATTCAAGAGTCACAGTGCGGTTTCCACAAAACTTTAATATATAAAAATGTAGCACGCCGATGATGATGGCTTCGATTCAAGCCACGATGACAAGCGCAAATATTTATGCTCCTTCTGTACCCCCTTTCACCACACTGCCAAAAAAAGAAGAGAAAAACTCCACTAAAACAAGACCATTCGGACCACCAGCCAGCCAGCATGAGCTCACGCATCACGTGGGCGGAGCTTAAAGGTTTCACAAACTTTTAAAGTCTCGGGGAATGTCCAATTTGCACTGAAGCCCACAAGCGGTTCTCTCAGAGATGAAAAAAGCATGTTTTTTTAAATCCCAGTATTTGATTACGCTGTCATCAACAAATCGGTGAGAGATCCCCGAGAAGATAACATGGCAGCTCGGCTCTGATTTTGTGGCTGTCGGGGGCAATAAATGAAAGATAAATGAAAGAACAGTAAGTCTGTTATCTGTCTCAAAGAGGAGCAACAAACACAAATGCTTCCTGACTTTTATTGGCCTCATTGTGCAGATAAGGACACGGTTATGCATGTTATGCTGAGATCTTGTGTTTAGTAAAGGGGTTGCCTTTCTGGGAAAACATCTGAAATAAGTACTACTCACTCTTAGTGAAACAAACACTGGACATTTGACGAAAATAATCATATCTTTTGTTTCAGATAAACTGTGAAATTCTTGGTAGAACAGCAATAATAGAAGCTGTGGCCCCTTGGGCGCAGCAGATATAAGTTAAGCTCTTGGTACGTGAACTTATGAGCATACTAGTTGCTATTTTAAACATCCAGCTACTACCAAGCTACATTAGCATTAATGGCAATTCACGTTAATATGCCAAATGAAAGTCCAATATTCCCTTTTGTTCGTCTCCACCAACTCTCGAGCTGCTAATTGTCGATTCTCTTGATTCTTACCAATATATTAAGAGTACGGTGAACAAAGCACAGCCTGTTCCTGTAATATGTGAACACCACTCACTACTTATTGCACGGCAGCGCTGGATGTCTCTCCCCGCGACCTCTCACGTAGGTGGCGACGTAAAAAAAAAAAAAGCAAACACCGGCGTCTCCGGTTGAGAGCTTACATCACCGCTTCTATTCCCACGGGATCTCGTTCAAATATTTACAACTGGTCTCCTCGGCTAATGGCCCCGGGTTGTACACCGAGACTTCCGATCAAACTGGTCATGCAACAACAGAAAGACAGACGGCGATTTATAACCCCGTCTCCTCGCAACACACACCTTCACGTTTGCTATGACAAAACAGACTCCTCTAGTTTTTCCTGAATAAAACCTCCCTCCCTCGCTTAGCTCTGCATCTGAGCCTCGCCGTCACACCCAGTGTCTCCGTCCACAGGGACTCAACCAGTGGATCGATATGCCCCGTGTCACTCCACCAGCCCGAGTGTGTGTGTGGGGGGGGGGGGGCAACACAGCGGTCCTTGATCCGGTAACATCTCCCTCCTCCTCTGGTGCCTCTCGTGGCCCCGCTGACACGGCAACAGCGAGCATGGCGGCCCGGCATGTGTCACACACAGACACACACTCCAGGTCTCCGTGTTCCCATGCAGGGCTTATCCATGTGCAACTCTGCAGAGGTCTTTTAAATGTTAATGACAAGAGAGGGGTGCTGTTCTGAGGGTTTAGGATGCTTTTAAAGGGGGCTAATTCCGGGATGCAGTTGTGTATAAATAATTATCGCAACACATTTATATTGACCTTTCAGTGGCCTAAAAGGTTGTTGGTAAAAAGTGATGAGTGCTAAAGACCTGAATGAATGAAATATTAAGCAATGATTGGGTCCAAATTGCTATAACAATCGTTACTCTTTGTATTTTTTCCAAATGTAGTAGATTAAAATACCTCAGAGATGATGTTACTCTCTCAGGTGTGAAGTAACCTAATCAAAGCTACGAAGCAGTCTCTACGAGAACCAAGTCTTACAAAAGAGTTCAATAGATCTTCATTCCTGTAGTTCATGTTATCCCTTGTAGTCTCTTGGATTGGAAAAACTCTCTTGGGTGCCTCTTCACAGAAAAAAACCCACAAATTGTACTTTGAAGCAAGAACACAAAAAAAAGGAGTTGGAGTGATCAGTCTTCCTCTGAGTTATGACAATATGAAGTGGCCCCTGCAGCACACTGGGAAGCTTAAAGTGTCTGGGGAATCCAAAGAATACAGGAAGACTCACGGGTGTAAATCATACAACGTTCATGACTGGAGCAGCACCCGAGTAAGACGAGATTGATGGTCGACACCTGAGATGCAAATCCACGAAGGTCTTAGCAAGGGGACGAAGGGCACGAAGAGCAGAAAGGGCACAAAGGGTACCAAGGAGATGAAGGGCCCCAAGGGCACCAAGAGCAGGAAGGGCGCCAAGGTCACGAAGGGCATTAAAAGCAGGAAGGGCACAAAGGGGACCAAGGCTACGAAGGGCAACACGGGCACGAAGGGCACCAAGAGCAGGAAGATCACAAAGGGTACCAGGGAGACGAAGGGCGCCAAGGGCACGAAGGGCACCAAGCGCAGGAAGATCACAAAGGGTACCAATGAGACAAAGGGTGCCAAGGGCACCAAGAGCAGGAAGGGCGCCAAGGGCACGAAGGGCATTAAAAGCAGGAAGGGCACAAAGGGCGACAAGGGCAGGAAGGGCACGAAGGGCACAAAGGATAGCAAGGCCACAAAGGGCATTAAAAGCAGGAAGGGCACAAAGGGCACCAAGTGCAGGAAGGGCACAAAGGATAGCAAGGCCACGAAGGGCATTACAAGCAGGAAGGGCACAAAGGGTAGCAAGGAGATGAAGGGCGCCAATGGCACCAAGTGCAGGAAGGGCACAAAGGGCAGGTAAACGAATGTAACATCGCACTTATCCCGTTACAAGTACATGTATTCTAGTCAAATGAATCACGTCGTGTCCTAATCCCTCCTGGATAACAACGAGGCATGGATCTGAAGAAAGCTTATTAAATATGAATAGGCATTAAATTATATTTGACAGCAAGTACTCGAACCAAAGAAAGCGATCCCGTTATACGCATCAGTTATAGGACGTAAAGGATTGGAGCTCTAAATTTAACTGGAGCCGTTACCGTACGGGCCACAGGACCCATCTGCTCCTCAGGCAGAAGGTCTGCTGCCCCGTGTGTTTATGAAAGGGTGAATCTGGTGCCATATTGTTTAAGGTTGCAGATTAATTAACCTTCACGAATCTCCCTTGGGGGAGCTCCATATTAATACCTGCATCTGTTGAGAGAGAGAGAGGATGCCAAATTGGACGATAAACTCCGCCAGGTCACGACGAGGTCACGGGGAATAAGGAGCGCTAATCGTTTGGATAGCTTTGTGTGTAAACGACCGGGCTTTGTGCTCGGGCGACCGGCTCTTAATATCTCATCCCCGGCAAAAGTCACTCGTCTCTCATTTAATCTTTTTGGCACATGCCGAGGCCCTTATGGGGATAATCAGCGGGCCGGGCAGCACCGTGTTATGAGAGCGCCATCGCTGAGCTCGACATGAGGCTAGATTAGGCCGACGTCCAAATCCATCAACGGTATCACGAGCGCGTCTGAAGTCCAGAGAGAAAGAGAAACTATAAAAGCATTTGCTTTTAATTAGGAAACTGGCAGTTGCAGTCCTGGTAACTGTCAGTAACTGCTACAAACTAAACATTAATTGTAGGATGAGATACTCCTCCTTGCAATAGTGTAAGATAGATAGATCCCCCCTCAACCCCCCTAAGTCTGACCCTAAAAACAACATGTGTGCCACTATTCAGAGACATTTTATGGAGCCATTATGTTGAGCAGAAAAGAGCTCAATAGGTGACTGACAAGCCAGAGACGGCCTGCTGTGTCTGCCATTATAACTCTCACTTATAGCAGTCTGCTTAGCCGAGTGAGCGGTGCATGATTGGTTTAAAAAGTCAACCGAGGGTAAACCATTGTCCCAAAATAATCAATGATTGTCTTTTTATAGACTGTGAGATTGTTTGTTCATGTATTACAAAGCGCAAGCTTCAAAATCATCTTAAAGAAACATCTAAATCAGCTTCTCGATGCTCATTCACTTGTGTGAATGTGTGGATTCACTTGTCCATACGATAGGGGAAGCCTGTGGCTCAGGGGTAGAGCGGGGTCGTCCTATACAATGAGATGACTGGGGGTTCGATCCCCGGCTCCATGTGTCCTTGGGCAAGACACTTAACCCCAAACTTGCTCCAGTAGCTAAGCTCACGGTGCATGAATGTTAGTTAGTCCCGATGGGCCGGTGGCACCTTGCATGGAACGGGTGAATGTTGACTAGAAAAGTGTTTTACAAAGCCCGTTCCCCATTTATAAAGTGTTGTAAAACTTCAATATGTAAATAAATAAAATTCCTCTGGTTGGGGTAGATGCTAAAGGCCTTTGTAGACCTAAAGCCAAGCCGGCTACACTCTCCACTGAACACGGATAACCGATTTCAACCGGTGAGACCAGACTGTAAATATGCATAGAATACCATAATATAAATAGTATTTTTTTTTAAAGGCCAATAAAGCTGTGCAAGAGATGCCATATAACTCATTATGTGTTTAAAATACAACTATTATGGTCTTTTCTAGCAGCTGCAATGAGCCTCACGCGCCATGAAATCAGTTTTACTTTCACGAATCTCCGTGAAAGCCTCACGCGGAACAGCTTGCAGACAAAAGGTCGATTAGGGAGCCGAGCGATGTGCTGACACAACGCTTCACATCTCTGGCTAGCTCTACGTTTTCTCGACGAAAAATTCCACTTTTACAGCATCTTAAAAGTTCCCAAACATACTTTTTTTCCACGACTAAACTGGCAGAGATTTGAGTCCATCTGATAGATATCAAATAAATAGATGATTTGGAACAAAAAACAGGTCCTCTTGACTTTGTAAGTATTTGAAATACTAAACCTCTGAACTGGATTCCTCAGGGGTGGAAGGTAAAATAGTTCTGTATTTTCAAACGGTTTATGAAATAAAGCACCAGTACAGGGGATATGAACAGGGGGTGTGAACATGGGGGGGGGGGGGGGGTTCACATTTCCTCTCATCCAGCCCACCTGGGAATGGTCCAGGGGGGAGTGAAGAGGAAGGTTTAAGCTAAGCGACTGCTCGCAGACTCCTAAATAAATCACGGCTGGGTTAAAAATAAACTGGAACTGTATAACTTTGAGTTTGGAGCCAAAATGTGCTCATTGATTTCAGGGGGGAGAATGTACAGCGGATTACAGGTAATACGTTTTATCGGAGCCAAATCTCCAGGATATCCTCTCGGAGGCCTTAGAGTAGTTTTTAATATGAACAACTTTGTCATAACAAGCCGAGCACAATACAGCCCTTATAACATCTTTAATGCCCGCCAGTTTAGTTTTTTTCGCTTCTTAAAAGCAAAATTCATATAGGAGCGGGAAATCAGATGGCAAAGTAAACATTTTATTGAGTTTTTTTATGTTAATGTCAATTACAAATTGAGCAAAGGCAGCTTGTCTTCTGCTTTTTCTCCCAAGTTACAGAACAAACACACAGAAATGTAAACACACACACACAACCAGAGAGAAAACTGTTCTATTAAATATAATTTCTACCCTGCAGGTAGAAAGCAGCCAAGGCTTCTGTGCGTCAGTACTCAACAGATGAGACTTTAACCCGGGATTAAATAAACAAAACCCTCTAAGCACATCTATAATAATCAGACAGCTGCACAGATTCATTATCCTGATGCCTGAAGGCAAAAGAGACAAATCTCTACAAATGGCACACAAAAAAAGAAACAAGATCTGACACCGAATCAAGATCCATTGATTTAACATTTCCCTCCCTCCCAATTTCCTCTAAGCAAATGTTTTCCTGTTTACAACAGCGAGCAGCTGATAATGTTTATGTTGCAACACACTTCTCCAGTCCTTTACCTAAAGGCTGTTACAGAGACAGATAAGAAATAGAAATATCTCAAAAACTACTTTACAGATATCAGACTCACTGTATATTTTGGGATTTATTCTCTGGCCACAACAGTATCTGCTATCCTGCGTTTATTTGACAGTAATTCGACGGTTTCTGAGAATTTAAACCAACAGCGTTTACTGAATTATTGATTATGTTTGGATAATATCAGGATGCGGATGTTTCCTGCATGTATTTTCAATTATTCATTGAATCATCTTGCTATTAATGACTGGCTGCAATGCATCCTGCTGACGCACGTCCCTTGTGCATTCAAATGTTAACAAGAATTATAGAAAAGGACCGTATTACACATTAGTTTCTCACTCAAGGAGACATCAAACTTCCTATCAAGCTGAAGGCTCTTCAGTTTATAAGTCAGTCCCTTCCCACGACCTCAAGATGACTCACGGTTCAATCTGACATCTGTTAAAAGTGAATACGGATCAAAGTTTCCTTTTAGAACAACATGTACTTACTAAAACTAGATATAACTCAGTGATTGCACGTTCAATGTGCTATTTTAGGAACACACAATGTGTTTGAATTGCTTGATACTGCTTCTGGATGATCTGCATCCACTGTCCAGAAAAGATGTGCGGTCGCACTGCTTACAAAAAAATACTCAAATGAAACCGAAAACGCAATTTTTACACTAACACAAAAGTTTTGATAACTGGAGTTAGTCGAGGTACATTTAAACTGCAATCTTAATGCGAGTGAGACAACCCGGTGTTCATCTGCTCATGATGAAGTTATTGGAATGGACAGTACAGCACCGACTCCAGCTTCCTTAGGTGCACGGCTGGACATTGCATAATATGCACCAATTGGCTTTGCATGACCCCGAGCCCTCAGACAGGTCCGTGCTAAATTGTTTTACTACACTACCGCTGCCACTGATCCCATCGTGGCCGTGTCTCCAAAGTCAAAAGGTGTTCATTAAAATGCACTGATGAACGTAAGATACCACATCCCTCTGCGATCTCTTCAGGTTGACAACGGGACTTTTGCAACATCTGCTATACATTCGGCACACACACACACACACTTGTAATCGCGGACCCGTGAGGACCTTGAAGCGTTGGTGTCACGTGGGGACACCACTTTCAAAATTGAATAACACACACACCAAAATAGAGCAAAGAGTGATCCAAAGCTGGAATAGCCAAACTTTTTTGTACATTTGTGCACACACACTGCTCAGCGTTGCCACACAGGCGGAAGCGATTATCATTTCAAAAGAGCGAGTGAAGTCGAGCTGGCAGAGGAGATAAGTGCTGAACGGTGAGTCGGGGTCACCTTATTCCCTCTGATGATACAGAGTTGCCGTTGCCTCAAATTATTCAAGCCCGAAGACGGGGAAACAGCGGGAGATCAGTTCTTGAAAGAACTGTAAAGCGTCAATAAAGAGCTGCGAGTGTCAAGAGTACAGTTGGGTTTTAGGAGCCATCATTTGATCACACAACCCGGCTGAGAACACATTTGGGAATCTCTAGACATGTGCGAGTCACTAAAAATGAGCACTATTAGACTCACTGGAAAACAGATTTCACTAATCTTCATTGTTTATTTTTATTATGATGTGCATCTGGGTTGAAAAGAGCCCCTCACACTTTTAACACGATGATCCATTTAGACTAATGAAGTGCGCTGACCAATCAGGAAATCCTCTTGATTAGAGCCAGTTTGCTTCCGGGGGAAAGAGAGAATAGACAGAGAGACAGAGAGAGAGAGGATTTAGATTTCCACTTGAAGCCCAACAGACTTCAACTTAATGACCTTCTAAAAGGGCGTCAGCAGTGAGGAGAGAGGGGGAGAAAACACATGTATTTCTACCACTGTTCTCCTTATTGTAGCAGATGTAGAGGCAACGTTGTTGCAATTCGAAATGGCCACAACAAAGGGCAACATCTCATTCATTTGCTGAGTTGATGATGATGATGTCAGGTAACTTCTGTGAACAAACTCTGTGGCGTGAAAAAAAGGAGAGTGGGAGATTTACAGTTGCGTAATGACAGAGTCGAGGCCTTTGTGAGGTCTGGCTGTGTTAGCATCAAAGTTCATCTGCTAATCCAAAGACTTGGCGATTCATCTCATGACTCTTAAACAGAGTTGGAGGGATAATCCCTGCAGTTGAACCTCATTTCTTAACTCTGGTTTGACAGACGGGGCCGATAGGATTTTAAAAAAGTGTATCAGATGACAATATTTAGTTTCTGGCCCTTGGTTCACCTCGTCACACAGTTCAGGTACGAACGCAGAAGACCTGAATGACAAGGCCTTGAACACAACACTGTGCTCATTATCATCCTGAGTGGAAACATGACACAGTTTGCCTGAGCCGTCCATCTGGTTTGCCTCCTCATGACTGACGGCGGTTTACACTCTGCAAATAAGTCAACGTCAAAACAAGGAACAGTGACACACTTTGTTTACCGTCTTTGTCAATAAAAGGAAGTAATAGGTCCACAGTGTGGAATCTCCTGGAAACAATCCCACTGATAAAAAGGTGATAAGAAACAGGATCATCATTTATTAATTCACCTGGAACAGTTAACCGGAGAGGAGATTAGAAACTGGAAGTAAATGTAAGTTTTCGTTAAGTTTAAGTTTCCCTCCACAGCGTCAATATATCCAACACTAAATATATCACAATACCTAAACGGTAGACTTTAAAAAGAATCGGTACAACTCGTTTTGATCCTGCACCCTAATTAATTCAATCATTAAAAAAAAGTTGTTCATCTTTTTTGTTGAAATTGTCTCCCCGACAGCAATCGATTAAGAAGGAAAACAATCTGGAATCGGTGGCTGTTGCAAGCCTCTCATAAACCCTTAAAATCATTTTTTTGTCGGCCACCTGCACATGTTCTGCAGGTGCTTTGCAAAAATAAATCCCCCTTTTTCTGACCCCCTTTCCTCCCCTAATCATTTGGATTAGGGTGGACACGTGGATGGAAGCACAACGTTTGTTCATGCGTTACAATATAAGCTTTAAAAAGAAAAGAAAAGGAAAAGTCCACCCCAAAATAGAAAATACATATTTTTCCTCTCACCCGTCTATCCATCTAGATTGTTTTGATACGAGTTGCATCGTTTTGTCGTTTTGTAGGTATCTGCTATAGAGATGCATGGCTTTAAGTGCATATTATGGGGCTATAAAAAGGCACTCAGCTTGTGGTTACTCAAGATAATCCTTAGACCTTGTCAAGCAGAGAGCCATAGAGTGTTATAATGTTCAAAAGATGGTTGATAACACTCTAAAACTATAAGCAAATCAAACCAAAGCAATCAAGAACTAGAACAGGCACTCGGTAGAGCGCATACCTTCGCATATCACAAGATTGGGCATTGAATTATGAACATTTTGGCATTAGTTGAATGCCAATTAGATAACAATTGACCGCGCTATGGTAAAAAGAAGATGTTGACCTTTTCATGACCTTGACCTTTGACCCGATCGATCCCAAAATCTAATCAAATGGTCCCCGGATAATAACCAATCATCCCACCAAATTTCATGCGATTCAGTTTAATACTTTTTTATTTATGCGAGTAACACGCATACAAATAAATAAATAAATACACGGCGATCAAAACATAACCTTCCGCATTTTCAATGCGAAGGTAATAATAAATAGCGTGACAGGTAAGAGAAAAACAACTTTAAAAACAAATAAAACTACTGTATTTCCTTCAGTAAGTTGCTTGCTCATCTCTTTTCTCCCCTAGGGCCACATATTTCTTTCTTTGTATAGCAAAATAATTTGGTTTTATTACATTTTATGTAAATACTGAATCTAAAAGACCATCTTAGGGGTAAAATACAAACACAACTGTGTCTCCATATCGCTCCAATGGAAATAGACGATAAAGTTATCGGATCAAAGTCTCAAGGAAAAACATTCCAGGCACACGGAAAGCCTGGTTTCCATCTCTAAAAAAAAAAAAATCACAGGGAAAGAGAACGAGTAAGACTTTATCTTCTCTCCGAAGGACACGTTACATAATATCTTTCCATCCGTAGACGGCCGCCTCGGTTACGGCCTCATCCCAGTGGATGCAGACGGTTGTCAGACATGACTGAAGGCTGCGCCCAGCTGCAGGTTGAACTCCGCCTGTCAGCTTTATGACGCGAGTGCGAACACGCTTCTCTAAAAACAACTACAGAAATACTAGAGATGACGTGGCACTAATTTAAATTAAGATATTCCGGTCCTCTCTGTTCAATCTCAGATGTAATTTGAGCATCACGAGACTCGATTATTGCGTTTACCTTTCATGGAGGTGCCTAAATAAAGAATACCAATGATGCCACATTGAGTCTCCAGTGTAAACTAAAAGCAGAAGCCACAGGACGGAGAATGGCGGCGCGCTCTCTACACACGCGAGGTACATTTGGTAAACGGCGTTAAGTAAATATACAGCACGTCTTTCAGGACTAACGCCATGTGGTGGAGCGTGTGAGGACTTGCAGCTACAGACTTCGCCGTGTGAACAGCGATGACCGGGCATGACAGATGAGTCAATGCAAGTGGAACACGTTCATGTTGTTACTACCGAAAACAGATTTGGTTTGTGAAGTGATGCCAGAGCGGGATAAAAGATTAACAAAAACTAGAGGGGGAAAAAAAAGGTAGAAAAGGCGAATTAAGGGAATGAATTGCAGGCGTCACCGGCTCCCAGACCCCCTCCAGGCCTGGGCCCGGCCTTTCTACAGGTCACACTGAATACGAAAGCCTCGCACCTGGAGGACAAAGCTATGCGTAGACGCAGAGCAGAGACAGTCAGCCATTATAGCTACAGCCAGGTTTTTTCAGTGAATGCAAATGCGAACCGTTAAACTTCAATCGGCACATGTGTAAAAGCAACAAACGAAAGGTGTGACTTCTCACAGTTTTAGGATTCAGCAACGCGACAGGAAGTCTTGCAGATTCTTCAAACTCGATGTGCTTTTTCTTTCTTTTCCCTGCAAAATGTTCGAGCTGCAGGAAAAAAACTACAAACTACAAATTGTGTTTGTTGTCACGCTTTGCTCATTTTATCCGGGTCGGACAACAAAAGACCTTTCGGACCCGTCTGGATCAACTCGAAGCCATAGAAATTACGTTTTTTCCCCACGTCTCGGCACTGACCCTGAACATTCACGTTCCCATCAGATTGTACCGAGCACATCCAGCCCCTCTGGACACTACGTGGGATATCACTAACTTTTAAGGGGGGGGTTAAACACAACCAGAGTGTACTCCCCTACTCCCCTCCCCAACTCTTTCACCACAACCTCTCCACATGCTGACCATTCCTCTGAAGTTGTTACAGTGGGTGGAGTGCTGGGTGGAGTCTGTGTGTGTGTGTGGTTGTGTGTTTGTTTTGAGTGTTTTAATGTGTGCGTGATTGCGTGGGGGGGTTCTGTGTGTGCATATGTGCCAGTGTTTTTCAGAGAAAGAGAGGGAGGACCGGGTGGAAGCACACAAGATGCTTTTTTCAAATACTTCCAGAGAGGTTTGTTTACAGTGAGAGGCCGAGACCGTCAGAGTTGCTGATACCGTATCGCACTCTGGAAAGAGAAGACCAGCAGAGGCCTGAAAGGGGGACAAGACTGTTTCACTGATTCCCACAAAGCATAGCAGCATCATCTATTCTAAACACTGCGAACCAGGCTTTCGGTTGCGTCACTGCCTCCAGTTATTGGTCAATCAGTTTACGGATAAACGTCCACATTTTATAGTGTTTGTTTAAAAGCAATGCAGAGAGCGATATGGGAGGCACAACAGATGCCTGCAGAGATAGGAGGAGAATTACAGGAAAAGAGCATGGTGTCATGAAACAAGTGTAAAGTTGGACTGAGGCAATTCCATGAGTCTCCGCGTGGAGCTCACAGACCTGTGACAGCAGCAATCTGGACAATGTTACCAAAATAAAAGCATAAAGTCACAGAGATGTTTCTTCTCTTTTGGACTGTTTACCCCACTGCAGAGTGCCTACGTGCACATTTCCCCAACAGTGCTTCAAATCAAATAATAATGCTGTAATTTAATTAGTTACGATTTTTCTAAAATCGTATTGTGGGAAGGGGGGGGGGGCTTGGCTCAGTATAGCAATCAGGCAATGCTGCACGTGAGAGCCTCGTTCAGCACATCCCTGATGGAAGTGACATGAGGGTACGAACTGTGGCGCTGACAGGAAGACATTCTGGGTTCATATCGAGTATCATGAGGTAAAAAACCACTGGAGGTTTTCAGAAAAACTCAATTTACGCTCAAAAGCTCCCATAATTGAATACATTGCCTCCAAAATTAACATATGAATGCATGCGAGCCTTAAAAAAACGTGCAAAAAGCAATATTTCCACGCAAAAAAACAAACACTGGACGTACTTGATTCAGTTACTCCGGCTCATGTCCCCCGAGGAAAGGTGTTGGAACCTGGAAAAGAAAACCGAAGAACACCGAGGAGCCAAAAAAAGAAAAGAGACCATCCACGAGCTGCGGAGCAACACAAAAGAAGAAGAAGAGGAAGAAGAGACTCGGTCACCGCTCAAGGCTTCAGCTGGAGGAAAGAAAAAGAAAAGCAGGAACGTAACACGAGTTAAATCCGCGTCGTGAAGTCCATCACCGAGCCTCTCTCACTCCGCTCGGAAGACGCTGCTGCGTTCAGGTTGCTCAACTTTCGCTCCTCCCACTGCACGCGCTGCCCGACAGCAGCGGGCCGTGCGCGAGCCGCGGGACGCGCGCATGGTCACGCATTTCCAAGAGCGATAATAGCGACTCATATTTTACAATATAGGTAGAGTATCCCCTTTATCGGGTCAAAATACACACACTAAATATTTAAAACATGTTTTAAATATTTGTTTTAAATATTTGTATTATTATTATCATTATATATGTATTTATTTTATATTTAGTATATATACACATTTTATTATTTATTATTATTCATATTTAGTATATATATATATTTGTTATTATTTATATTTAGTATATATACACTAAATATTTAAAACAATATAAATATATATATATATATATTGTTTTGAAGATTTAATATACATATATATATATGTATATTAAATATAAACATATATATGTATATATATATATATATATAAATGCAGTGCCAAGAGCTGCAAGTATTTATGCAAATATTGTGACGGTCCTTGTCTAAACTTGAGACTTTAAAAAAAAAATCAATTTATAGCAGTGTATTTGTTTTACACTAAATAAAACGTGAAGTATGTCCCATCACACATGTTAAAACATTTAAAGGTTGGCCAAAAATGCATCAAAAAATAAATAAAATATATAGTCTACAGTCTCTAGGTCATCAACGTTGTGGATCAAGATATGCATTTCTCGTTTTTTTAAACACATTCTTAAAGTATTCATGAAATGTGTTTTGAATGATATGGCCTGAGAGAAGGGAAGAGACTGAAATCTCACTTCTGTCAGATTGTGATAGTGACTCTTCCTGCTCTGTTGTCTCTTGGTGAGTCAAGTGTTGTTCCTCTCCTCTCTTCTCAGGCTGCCCTGCAGCCGTCAAACAATGAATCACAAAGAGAGCCTCCGCCACAAAGAGAATTACAAGGGATTACGTGAGAAAGGCCAATACTTGAAAACAACCATGACTCAACCATTCATGTGTAATCTCTCTTCTCTTGTTGTGTTGTTTCCCCCATAAAAGAATATTCAAAGGCGTGGACACTTCATGTAGTTTATCTTCTGGAGAGCCTTTGGCCTCAACCTCTGCTCTGGACGTCCAATCAAAATGATCGTGACACAAAACAAAGTCTTCCACGCCCGCAGGGGAGAAGACGCCATTAATAATCAGTCTCCAGCTCCTTGCTATCAGTGACATGTGAGAAATTTGTCAGATATTTTGACTGTTAACACAGAAATGCGATGACAGTGCAGCTTGAGGCTGCATCTATCGATGGCCTGACAGAAACTCTGACACTTTATTTGGGAAACGTTGTCACATGTCTGACTGGTTTTGCAGGACTGTGCCTCAAATAAAGAAAAGGCCAACCACTCCCAACTGGAAATATGACAGGTAGGGGTTAAATCAATGGCATTTCATCATATCAGTCTATCGCTCTCTCTCTCTCGCTCTTTATTATATCTTCTCTGATAGACAGACGCCAAATCGAGGTTGCTCTCCTTTATCTGCCGGGTTATCCCTCAAATTCAAAATCAAGGATTACTTCTAAGAAGATTAAAACTTGTAATAAAAGTCCGGCATGCAACAACAGGGAGGTGGATGTACCCCTCAGTGATATGAATTACCCTAAAAATCGGGTGGAATTTCCCGCTTTTCTTTTTGTTCTGCAGTTATATTTAGTCTATTAATATACATTAAGCCAGTGGTTTTCAAATGGGGGTACGTAAAGGCACTCCAGAGGGTACAGGAAATAATATATATATATATATTTAAAATGAGCATCCATAAAAAATCCTTTAGATATAAGTTTTAAAAAAGTGTAAGTTCATAATCAGTCACTGATATCACAATGCTGCATATTATATATATTATTTTTAACCCCAAAACAATGAGCAGAACAAAAACAAAAAAGTCCTGAAGGTTGAATTTCACAAACGCTGCGTGGTTGTTGATCACATCGCCCCTCAAATAACAACATTCCCTTGTAATGGTACACGAACGCAGCGGGGAGCATTTTAAGATGGTGACGTCAGTAAACATTATGCTAAACATGTTAGCGTGCCGACGTTAGCATTAGACTCCACGGTGTGGGCGCATGGCCGTTGACTGTTGTCTCAAAAATAGTCATAGACATATTTTTCGGCCTTTTATACCAACAATGACCAGCAGGTTATTGTAGATACATGTTATGTAGAGGGGGATGAAAACAAGAATTGTTGACATGCAACGAGGTTTGAACTCACAACCCCATGAGATGTGCACCCTCTGACCAGTAAGCTCCGCCCCTAACCAGTAAGCTCCGCCCCTGCAGACTGTGAAGCCACTTGGTGCAGGTCTCTCTCTCTCTCTCTCTCTCTCACTCTCTCTCTCTCTCTCACACTCTCACTCTCACTCTCTCACTCTCTCTCTCTCTCACTCTCACTCTTTTCCCACGTGGGAAACCGATGCAAACTAATGTTTCTCGGACAAGATGAGAATCGCAAAAAAAAAATGCTTGTCAGTAACTTTTGTGCAAATGCAAAAACCTTCATCATACATTGAGATTTTTGTCTGAAAAGCGACACATAACTCGTCCAATTGCACCCTGATACAGTTTAAATATGTCAAATAATCACGTTTTCTCACTCCCTCGTGCTCACCTCGTTCAGCCGGTGTTACGATGTTCACCATCGATAGTCTAGCATGTTAGCAAACACAAGCTAATATGCACAAAACACACATCTCAAGTCCTTACTCGACGACGTACTGATGCTGAGCAGTTTCTAGTAGCTCTGTATGTCCATACTGGAAAACTGGCAACAAAGCAGACAGCATGCAGACTAATTGTTAAAGAACTGCGTGTTTAGATAAGAAGGTCGAAGCACGTTATTTTTTTCCCGCCACAACAATTTTCCTACCTAGTCTCGCCCTACTGTGCTACGATTGGCTAATATTATATTTTACCCCGAGTGTTCGGCTCGTTTTGTACTCGTTTTTGGAGAAGTGCATGCCCTCAGGCGCTTCCGCCAGAAGGTATTTATTTGAACCCAAACAAAGATCAAAGTAAGTTCAAAGAGTAAAGAGTAAGTGTGTTGCCTAAACCTAAGGACTATTGTTCCAAAAATGCAATCCACGAAATAGATGGAGGAGCAGCCCGCAGCTGAAAAAGATGAAATGAATTGTGGGTGGAGGTGAAACAGCTTCAAAACCTGATGTAAAAACAGGAAAACAAGTATTGCATTAGTTGTGGAGAGTGTTAGTTTTTATAATGTTTTTTTAAATAAATGCTCTGAGCACCTTAAATACAATGCTTTTCACCTTTTGTGAATTTGGGTCAAGGCAAAAATCTCAGGGCCAAACACCCCGAGACCGAAGCACATATACAATACGACACCAATGGAGGTATGTGAGAGAATATGTTTGATTCTTTTCAAATTGTAACTTTAAGAAACCAGAGAACGCACTCTCATGTCTTGGTGTTCTTTTAAGAAAAAGAGAATACATCTCTGTTGCCGCTCATGTCCACATCACCATACCCTGACGTCTCATAGCCACCGATCCTCGCTGTGTTTATAGGGACAGGGACTTTTGAATTTGTTTTTTTTTTACAGGAGATGCAAATCATCTCATCTGCTTTAACGGGCTCGTTCATGTTTAATAATCTCATTATTTTGGTTCCCCTTCATAATTAAAGCTAAGAGGTTTACAAGCTGACTGTCACCGCAGCTCATCTTTAGGAAGAGTTTAAAACTGAAGGATTGAAGCAACTAATGAAAAGGTATTTTGGCAATCTGTTATATATATATGTATATTTTTTAATGTTTCGACCAAAATCTTAATTTCTTTGATTGTTTTTTTAAGGTTTGCCTTCTTGGTAAAAAAAAAAAAAAATAGACATAAATTGAAGATGTGGCCGGAAAGAAGGATGCAAAAAAATATGTTACGGTTTACCTACATTGCAGAATTACAAAATTCCAGAAAGAAATACTCACAAACAAAGAAAGACAAATAGAAAAAAACAAGATAAAGAGAGAGAGAGCCTGACGAGTGGCAACGATTAGGGAATGTACACAAACCCTCCGACGCCACGAGGAGATACTCGACTGTTTGGAGGCGTCGTTATCTTCCATAATGAACGAGAAGGATATCGGCTGTCTGGAAGCTTCTGTGCAGCCACGGGGGGGAAAGACGTGCTGAGATTATGGCATTTACATGTGGTCCGGCTCGGGGGGGAAGTGACGCCAGTGACAACGAGCACAGCTACAACGAAGACGCCAGTGTGTGTGTGTGTGTGTGTGTGTGTGTGTGTGTGTGTGTGTGTGTGTGTGTGTGCGTGCTCAACACATGGATTTTCTTTGTCTGGCTCTTATTCGTGGTGTTGAAGCAGGGAGGCTGAGGATGCTGCAGTGGGAGGGTCAGAGGTGAAGGTCCTGCACAGCTGCACAGCGGAAAGGGGCGGGAGGCGGATATAAGGGGAGGGGTGGGGGGGGGGGGGGGGCGGGGTAGGCTATGGAAAAAAAGCCTCCAGGCACTGGGGAATTAATAAATGAGTTTTAGATTATAATTTTTTTAATGAATTTATCAGCACAAAGAACTTTAGTAATCTTGACATTAAATATATAGTACAGCGTTAAAGGGGAATATCATTAAATGTAACATAATACTTTGGTGTTTTTTAGGTTTTAATGGCACATTTATCCATCTATTATTATTACTATTATTCTTATTATTATTATGATCTAATCTAGGCATCCGCCACGTTCACTCCGTCAAGGTTTGTGTTTCAAAATAAAAGTTAACCGACAGAAGGACATTTCTATCAGCTGCTCGGATAACAATGAAAGATATTAGTAATCCTTCATGGGTATTTTAGTCGTTGTAATCAAAAGAACAAACTAGATGTTCATCTGTTGAACAAGGATCATCCATATTGTTCTTTGCTCTCAACCTAGTTTTCTGAGTTTAGTCTTTATTAAACTGCTTTGGGCCATTTGCAGAAACACAATGCAGTTATTCAATAGCCTGAATTAGATTTTTGGACGTTAGAAGTTTATATGGTATATGGTTTATAGGCAGAAACAGTTCTTCAGTATTTGAGTTGCTTTCAGGAGAACCAGAGCATCTATTGGTCGGTCACAATAAAGCATCTTCACATCCTCACATGTTTCATTCTTGGGAATATACTTGTAGTGTTGTTTTAAAACAATATTATTAAAAATATTATTACGTATTATTAAAACAGCTGATAGTGTTTATGAAGCCTGTTTAACACCAGCTATAAAACAGGGACTGAAAGGTTTGTTATTACATTGAGCTGGCGCTTTTATCCAAAGTAAATAACATGTTACATTCATGCACCGTGGACACAGGGAGCAGAGTCTTGCTCAAGGACACATCGACTAGGGCGGGGATTGAACCACCAACCCCCTGGTTTAAAGATGGACCTGCTGACCTCTGACACACAGTCGCCCGTCTGAGAATCTGTTCTGTGCTGCATTCAAGATCCAAAACTGGTCTCACACTGTCAGAGTGGATGAAATATGGATTGAAGCGACCTTTTGACTTTCACACTTCTACCTGCAGTGAGTTAAAATATTCACACATTCACAGACCAATCCGCTGACGTCGGCAGAATTCCCCAAAATGAACTGTCGCCCCTCTAAACTCTTCATCATACCGACAGCACCGGTTCTGCCACCTGGACTTCACTGATGAGAGAAGAGGCTCCTCCCCATCGGAGGATGATCCAATAACAGATGAGAATATTCTCAGGGAGAATATCAACATTTAGATTGTATGTGCATTATTATGTGCATTGTTTTACTCTTAAAGGTCTTTGGGCCAAGTGTGGAAGCACAGTGTCGGCTCTAACTGCATTTACACAGTAAGATAATCCATAAACTATCTCGCTATGACCACTCACTAACCTAATGATGCTTTAACTGCCAATATGGAACCGACTTCGTTGTGCTTTCTCCATCCCTGTTGGTTTATTAGTCTGTTGACCAACATCCTAATTACTTTCCATTCACACCGCCTCGAGGAAGAGCCGTTTCATGTGCTAATCATATTGCAACATATTTGCACACACACACACACACACACACACTTCCACGAGGGCCAGCTGACTTCCCAAAATATCTCTGCGGGTTGCATCTTTTCCACGAGGTCGTACAGCTGCAATCATTGATAATAATGCGTTTGGAAAAGCATCGCAAAGCTAATTTGTTTGCAGATTATCCGGCGTATAGAAAAACACATCGTTTGATTTAATGGATTATTCCGTCCAGATTGACTAGATTGAATTATGGATCCCTGTGATGCACTAACAGGGTGTAGAGAAACGTGAACCACAACATAGGGGCATTTATATTGAAATTGAAAAAGCAGTCAATTATTTCCGCCTTTTTCTTCTTCTTCTTATTCTTCCCGGCTCCATGTGAAATAGAAATGAAAAAACACATCTGGATGAATTGGTTATGAGAGTGTCCACATGTGGAGGAGACCAACCGTTGTACAATATTGACATTTCAACACTTGGATGTGAGAGGTTAGCTGGCAGTACAGTGGATACACAAAAATTCAATTTGGTCAACCTCAAGAAAAAACAAAAATGCAGCACAGACTTCCATTACCTCAGTTACAATTATCATCGACGTGCCATGAAGCCATCAAATATCATCACTTCATGGGACTCGACGTCACGCAGCCTCACGGTGGGAAGCTGCAGAGCGCATCGCGTGGACGGAGAAGACGGGGAGAGAGCTGCAAGTGTCCAAATGTCAGGCGCACGAGTTCACAGCACACGCACACACCCCGTTTTACCAAGTGACACAACCGGAACAATCGATACGCGCACATAATGAGGCCGTCGGGGCTTTTTATTGTAGCCCGCACATGTCGGATACCTTCAGAGTGAACTCAAGCATCACTGGAGCAGCATGAGTGGGAGTCCTTCCCCGTGTTATCTCGAAGCAATTAAGGTGACTGACAAGAGAACCAGACAACTCACAACACCCCGGAGCATGTTTAGTCTTCATAATTCATACACACACACACACACATAGACACACAGACAGACACACACGTCATGCACCTCACCACCTTTACTAGGACACACACACACACACACCCACACACACCTACACACACACACACAATTAGCCCAATAACCCGACTGAATGCAATCTATTGCCATGGCACCCTGCAGCGCCCTAATGGCCGGTATCCGTAGTAACTGAGCAACCACACACACACACACACACACACACACACACACACAGAGAATCACTCGGAGCCTCAGCCTCTCCTCCCATGGCTGCGGTGGCAGCGATGCCGGCTACCGGTGTTTGTCCGCCACTCTCTGCAGAGCCCCTCCTCCCACCCCGGCTTCCTCCCACCGTATTGTCTTATTGTGACCCGCTATCGCCCGCTGTCACGAGAGAAAAGGAGGTACTCACCACGCTTTCCTCCCCCTGCCACCCCCCCCCCCCCTCCCCCCAACGGCGGCAGACAGGAGGCAGGTGGAGCGAGCGGAGGCTGCAGCAGTGGCGGAGGAATCCCCCCGGTAGTGTATGTGTAAAAAGTGTGTGAGAGGGGAGCGTGGAAGTGTGCATATGTGTGTGTGTGTGAATGTGTGTGTGTGTGTGTGTGTGTGTGTGTGCGTGCAGGGAGTCAGAGCTGATCCAGCAGATGCAGACGGGAGCCACCAATAGAATGAGAGAGAGAGAGGAGTGTGTGTGAGAGACGGAGGGAGGGAGAGGCGGCAGAGGAGGGGTCTGCTATAGCATTACATCATGGACTAGGGAATGGCAGGTTTGCAGGGAGGTATGGGCGGGGGAAGGTGTGTGTGTGTGTGTGTGTGTGTGTCTGCATCACCATCACTGTATTATCTCCCTCTGCGGCGGACCACAGGTCGATTAAAGGTTGTGGCCACGCTGCATCCAGTGCACTGTCGTCATGGTGGCTGCACCTGTGTGTGTGTGTGTGTGTGAAAACAACAGCAATAATCAAGAAGGTGCACTGATCACACCACATTTCATAGATCATGCAGCCAAACCTCCTGGAATCTATAAATAAACATTCTCACAGTTTTTATGTGCACGATACTTTCCAGATGCTGATTTTCCTTTCTTTTTTTCTTCTTCTTCTGTTACTTCGAACAGAAACAACTCAGACACGCCCCCTTCCCTCCACACCGCCACAAGCTAATGGCTCCCTTGTCAGTTTGAGAGAAGAAGAAAGAGAGAAAAAAAGCACTGATGGACACCCTGTTAGGAAGTCACTGACATTTCAGGTGAGTGATTCCAAACACTTTCTGCTGGCTGTGACATAGCACGCCTCTAAGTGGAAGAGAAACACACACACACACACACACACACACACACACACACTTCTTCCACCTCATAGCATCAACGATCACCTGTCTTGTGTGCAGCCAACAGAGAGGGAGGAAAACACAAAGACAGCTCAGGGTCATCCTGGCACCTCGGCTCCGTCTGCTCCGTCTGCTCCGTCTGCTCCGTCTGCTCCGATCTGCCCTCATGACGGACGGACCACGAGGTTGGAGGAAAGCAGGTGGCAGAAACACGTAGATAAGGAAGTTGTGTCGGGGGGTGAATTCAACATATTGACCTCAGGAAGCATCATGGAACATTTGAACTTGGCAACAACAACAAAATATTGTAGAGAATATACGATCTTTGAAAGATGTCCTTTGTCCTATAGAGGATAGAGAGCTGGATGCAGCTATATACACGACATGTCTTTACTTGCAGGAGGTGGTTATACTGCAGGTGGGGGGGCCGGACACTTGTGGTAAAGACCATCTTCGCAGTTCAAGCTGCACAAATAATACAGCTGGAGGTTTTTAAAAATCCATTCAGCCACGATGGAGATGTCCTAAGAAAAGTGTCTCGACTGCCAATCTAAAGGCGTTGTTTTTGTAAGTGTAAGAAGTTGTATAGGCGAGTGAATTCAACACACTATTCAACACTTGTGTGTGGGGTTTTTGAGACTCAAAACACAGACACACACACACACACACACACACACACACACACACACGTGTGTAGCGATTCACAAACAAAGGCAGTGCGATCGACAAACAAATGAATAGAAATCCACATAGAAATGCAGAAATATATTTGTGATTTTTATTTTACATTTATATAAATAGCATTTGTTAATCAAATTTATTTGTAAGAAGATAGTGAGGTCTTTTTTATTTTTGCACCATTCAAAAGAATAAAAAAATACAATAAAAATCACAACAGAGATATAAATGAATAACTCAGTGTAGGAAGAGACAAAAAGCCAACTGGGCTAATTTGAAGCCTCCACCTATCTGTCAATCAGACTCATTTGTAATAAGTAAAGTAAGTAAAGTGGATTTATTTTGCACTTATAACATACAACGTATCACAAAGTGCAGTTGAGTTGTCAAATAATAAAATTTGTCAATAACAGGGGCCAAAAAAATGTTAATATTAAAAGAGTAAAGCACAATACACTGTAAAAGGTGCAATCAAATAAATAAACAGAGAAGATAACTAGCAGGACATTTGTGAGACTAGAATACATAAATAACGGTATACTTTTAAAAGTACGGGAGAAAATCTCAGTGTGTGAATCAAACAATAAAAAGGTTCCTGAGTCTGAATGATTGATGATTCTTCTCTATTTAACATATTTATGGGACGTTTATTGTTGCAGCTTTTAGAACTGCTGCCACTCACGCAATATTATGCGATATGGTAAATACTTTTTTCACACACACAAACCTTCCCATAGTGATTCTTGGTGATGTTTCAAGTGAAAGCATACGTTGTCCTCCTTTTACATCTCCCATGTCGAAATTGCAGACTGGGAATGCTCCATCCATCTTCTGTGAGATGCAATGAGGAAAGGAAAAGGAGAAATTCGTCAACCAATGCTAAAAAGAAAAAGGAACAGAATTGCAGAACAGAAAAATCCCTTATTATGTCCATCAAAACCATTAAATCATAAAAAATGAAATATTTATGCCCCCTCCCCCCCTTCCCCTTCCTTCAGAGGCACTTGGGTCCCATGATTGCAAAAGCCTCTTTGCGTGTCTATTTCTTATGTTTCATTTCGGCAAAACATCTTTATTTTTAAATTGTTTACGTCGATGTGCGGGGAGCTCTGAACAGGTTTGACCTTTTATTTGTCACGGGCCAGGAGGTCGTCCTCTCCACTCGCTAATGAAACACGACAAAGTGGACGTGACTCATTCTGGCACCGCGTTCAGCTTTCTAGACCGACGCCTGTTTATCGTAGAAACCGCCGCGAAAGACTGAAAGTGTCATTAATATACGATACATGAAACACAAAATATAAATAAAACACAAGATTAGTTTAGGTAATCAAAACTCAAATAAATATATCTGTTCTATGTTAGTTCTGGAGATAAGACGTTCCGTTTTAATATAAAATGTACGAACGTCCTTCAACCAACAAGAAAAACAATTAAGATGGATGGATTATTTTGTTTAATTATCAAGTTTAATGTATTACTAGTTTAATATCACTCTACAGATATAATTTGTTAGTTTATCTTCTATATTTGGTGTTTTTTTCACAAAAATGGTCCTGTGGTCCACTACAGTGGACATGCTGTACAATTTTAAATACAAAGAATTAAAAAAAATTGTATTGTAAGATGTTTCTTTAACTCTAAATAGGTAGGAAATCGCAAAAAATAAGAAGTTGAAATACTCTATTTCCCCTTAGTCTCCAGGAGGATAGTCTAGAAAAGTCAGATTTTCCCTTTAATTGAAGGATAAAACAGCCTGAATATTTGAATAACTTCAAAATAATGGTAATTTATTGAGTATGGTGGCCAGCTTGTATTTTCTTTGTAAGTTCCAGTGAAGCTGAATCTTCTCGGTCTTACGAAAACAAAAAAATTCATGCCCGGTTGAGAAGGGGCCACATCTAAAGTCAACATGGTGGCAGAGTTCCCAGGCTCTGGAAACGAAGCACCGGCTAAGACCGCTGACATCAGTATGGCAGCCCAGAGTGCAATACATCAGTGTGTGCACACACACACTTACACACACACACACACACACACACACACACAATGCTCCACCGGCTGCATGACAGACGAGATGTTATCTTGGGATTTAATTAGCACATATGGAAGGAAAAAAAATCAATAAAAGCGTTAATGTGAGAGGAGTTCCTGCAGCGGTGAAATTACAGCGTGTGCAGATAATGACGAGTAGATATAGCACAGGTGTAAATAATCTGAAAGTTTAATAAACTAAATCAAATTCAGCCATCATTCATTGTATTGCACACACACACACACACACACACACACACACACACACCCTGTGTGAAGCTCAGACAGAACAGATGTTCTTCAGATGACTTCAGGGCGATTCCTCTTATCTCAGATGATTTGTGGAGGTATTTTGATCACATGTGACGTCTTTTGTTGAATATTCAGGAGTCCATGTGAGGAGTAAACGAGAACATTACCCAGTACCCAGCTGGGATGTTGCAAATACATGATGTACATCTTAAATCACTAAGCAACTTGGCCAGGGTAGACATATATATATATATATATATATATATATATATATATTTATATATATATATATAAATAAATAAATATATATATATATGTGTATTTATTTATTTATATATGTATATATATATATATATATATATATATAGAGAGAGAGAGAGAGAGAGAGAAATAGATAGATAGATTGATAGATTGATATATATATATATATGTGTGGATAGGTGATGGATGGATGGATAGATGGATGGATGGAAAGATGGATGGATAGATAGATAGATAGATAGATAGATAGATGGATGGATGGATAGATATATAAAACACCAAAAATACCTGCTGTTGGAAAAAACATTATTAGAAATGTGTTATCCCTCTAAAAGTACCATTCAAGGTAAAATATCACAACATTGTTTTCATTAAAATATCCTGTTTACAAGCTGGTGGCAGATCTACAGTCAACGAGTTTTAGTTAAGACATAATTTAGACATATTTCCAACGCGCCTCATCTGTTCATCATTTATATGAATGAGTCTGTACTTGAATCCTTGAAAAGAAGACACTAGCATTTCACTTCCTCCACCACCGCCCGCCCGGAGCAGATCTCATCTCTCAGTTGGTAATAGATAAATAAAATGATACGGGGTGTATTTTAACTCCGTTACCAACGACTGCATAGTTCATTTTGCGTGTTCATTTCCAGTGCACTGGAGACCGTCAGATCTGAGGATATCCATTCATGCTCTGGATGCCCGGAATTTTTTTTGGCGAGGCTCCTTCCCTGATATCGGGCTCCTCAATTTTAGACACTTGCCTAAGCAGCACTATTTATGCTTTTTAACCTTCCTCTTGTGTTAGGGTCACCCACCGACCGTTTTTTTTTAAATGCAAAAAAAACCCACACATTTGTTTTTTTTTCAAGGAAAGGCTTTTTGACTGTCTAGAACCTCTAATTTCAACAAAAAAAAACAAAAACATTTTGTTCACTAAAAATTAAAAAATGCTGGTTGTGATTATGACCTTGTTTGTGTTGTTATTGGTTCGTTTACCGGTATAAAAAAAAAATTATAAAAGCAATAAAAGAGCCAAAACTGAACTGAATCATAGCCACTGTCAGCCAACACAGTGACAGCCAGCCCCTCCCCATGGATTTAGGAGCTTTTCATTTCTCATTTGCATTGTTCTCTCAGCCTACAGCACAGGTGGCATCCCTGAAAAAATCCTAAGAAAACCAAAAAAAAAGAAAATATGGTGCAGGTCCCTGCTATGCTAGGTCACAATCACACTATCACTTCCTCGACACACCTTATGACTCAGTAGACCCAGAGAGCCACCTGATGAGGTGAAGCTGCGTGTGAACACGAGACAAGCAAACTGCAAGACGCACCAATATCAAGAAAAGAAAACAATAAAGAAGACACAATTGCAACACACACACACACACACACACACACACACACATACATGACACATACAAGTTCTTTTTTTTTTGTTGGTTTTGTTTTTTTTTGTTTTTTTTTTGATTTGCTTGATTTTTTGTTGTTTTGATTTTGTGATTGGTTGTTTGTTTTTTATTTGAAATCTATATTTTTTTTTTTATGACTTGTTCTGCTTTTTATTTTGTGTGTTTATGTTAAGTTCTATTGCTGAAAAAAATACTTTTTAGCCTTGAAGTGAAGTAAATATATATAAATTGAAATTGAATTAATATTAAAAAAAAAAATAAATATAAATATTAAAATAAAAAAATAAAATATAAAATTTATTAATAGATTTGTCCTCAGTAATAGTCAGGTAACATACACAAATTTTTATTTTATTTTATTTTTATTTATTTATTTACCATTTTTTTTTTTTTTACATTTTTACATGAAAAATGAAAAAAAAAAAAAGAATACACCAAAAACACCAAAAAGCTATTTATTCATATTTTCATGGATAGAACAAGGTAACATGGAGATGAGAAATGGATGTGATGATAGATTTGAGATTTTGTTTGTGGTTACAGCCGATAACCTCAGAGGCTAACACAGAAGCTAACACAGGAGGAAGGTTAAGTAACTTCTCTTATTCTCCCTTAAAAAGGCGAGTGTGGAGTATCTTAAAGCACAAAAGGTGTGTGTGTGTGTGTGTGTCCCCCTCCCCCTCCCCCTTCAGGGTGTCTCCGGTTATCCCCATCGGTGCAGACCTCTTCTTTCACTTCCCTGTTGCCTTGGCAACCCCGTGGCCAGGCCTCACTCACCCTGGATACACAGGGACTTCTGTTCTTGCCCCCGAGCAGCTGAGGAAGGAGTCGCTGAGGTTTTTTTTTGTTTTTGCGCAGAGGCAAAAGGTAGAAGCTCGTCCTCTCCTCCTTCTCCCGCTGAGACGCTCGCAGGAGCAGAAACCAGGAGAACGAAACCGCTCCACCCAGAAAGGATGAGCAGATAAATGCGCTGCTGAATACTGCGCTGCATGTGGATTCTGATGAGGTCGACACCCGCGAGGTTGTGAGTCAGATTGTGTGTCTCTTGATTTCATCCAAAGTTGTGGAGGACAAAAAAAGGTTTTAAAAGTTAAAAAATGTTCTGAAATAAGCACATTTGTTTTCTTTCAGTTCGACGAGAAGAAAGAAAGTTCATGAAGTACATTTAGGTTTATTAGCATTAGCATTTAAACGCTCATTCTTAAAGTAGAAATTAGGAATGCACGTTTAGTTGATTTTGTGTCGTCGACATGTTATGAGTTAACTTATATTTTGACGATAAAAAATCCACTAAAGTTGCATTGATATCATTTTTTTTCTTTTCCACTGTAAGAGACTGACGGATGCAAGTACGATGTTAAATGCCTTGAACCCTGAGATAATAATAGATAATAATAATAATAATAATAATAGCTAATATAGTTTATATTTCGAACTCACTTTGTGCTGCTGCAGTTCAGTTTGCTTAATTCTAGGTATTCTGTATTTTAAGTTATGCTCCATTGACTTCTTCTTCAAGGTCGAATTAAGTAGATGTTGTTTATATATATTTTTTTATCCCAAAGCCTGCGTCCCGTGACCTGCTGCTCGTCGGCCAATCACAGTCGAGTCTAATCTAACAGAACCGAACCAGGAAATGTGAAGAAAGGAAACGTCTGCCACCGTGTTCAATAAACAACACCGGTTATAAAGCAAACCCCTTAATGATGAAGAGATGTGAGTGGAGGGCCGTCGGTTGAATTCTGCTGACACGGCAGAATGCAGCTCTTCCGGGCCGAGGGGCTCGTCCCCGGGCCGAGGAGCTCGTGTCCGGGCCGAGGGGCTCGTTCCCGGCTCCGATCCAAACGATTTAAGGAAGCGCCAGGAGGACGGAGCTCATCGTCTCCTCAGCTGCAGCTCGTCAGCATTAATTGCCTCGATGTTCGTCTCCAAGGAACTTTTATGTGTGTGTGTTTGTCTGTGTGTGTGCGTGCGTGTGTGTGTGGGTGTGTAAGTATGTGTGTCTGTGCATTTGTGTCTGTGTGTGTGTGTTTGTGTGTGCTTGTGTGTGTTTATGTGTGTGTGTGTGTGTGTGTGTGCGTGGGGGTGTGTGTGTGTGTGCATGTGTGTGTGTTTGTGTGTAAGTGTGTGGGTGTGTCTGTGTTCCTGTGCATGTGTGTCTGTGTGCGCGTGTGTGTGTTGGGGTGTGTGTGTGCGTGTGTGTGTGTGAGTATCTGTGTGTGCATGTGTGTGTTTGTGTGTGTGTGTATCTTCCCTTTGGCAGAACAAATTGTTCTGTTCTTAACAAGATCTTCCAGTTTCATGGACTGTCTGGTCAAGAGGCCTCTCAGAGTTCCCCCATCGCCCCCCCCCCCCTCTCAGAGTTAGGGGGGGGTGGGGGGGAGTCAGGTGCAGCCTGAAGTACTTCCGGTTTCTAAGAAGCACTGAAGGCTTCATCCTGCACAGGACTCAGACCAGTGCTTCTCAAATGGGGTACGTGTAGATTCAAAATACATATATCGTAAATAAGCATCCATTAAAAAAATCCTCTAAAGATAGTTATTAAATAAATATTCAATCCAATATAAGTCTACGTTCATAAAGGGAATGGTATATATTCTATCAGACCCTGATGGCACAGCGCTGTGTATTACATCATTATTATCAAACAAAGAATGCTTTGCACTGATCAGAGGGTATACTCTATATATATATATTTATATATATATATATATAAATACTTCACTAGGGGTTCAAATCACTGAAAAGAGATGGAGAACCTCTGAGTTAGAACACAGAACAAGTTTCACTTATTTTAACGATGGAGTGAGTTAAGGGATTGGAAGGGAGACAGAAACAGGATGTCCCTGAAGGCATCATCACTTGACCCTGTTTTCACGAGGCGGAGGAGGAGGAACAAGAAAAGGGACTAATATGGAGTTTTCTTGGAGAGAGAGAGAGAGAGAGAGAGAGAGATCCTGAGTGTGACCGCCCCCGGGTGAAAAGCTTGTTTTATTGACGCTGGCAACGAGACACACTCGAGTAACTAATGAGAGAATTACTCAAATCATAAGAGCAAACAGTGACTGAAGTAACACGCTTTATGAGAAGGAGATAACCTGTGACCTCCTGACCTCTGTCTTCGGCTTCTATCAGCGGTGCTCACGACCTTATACGGTTCCTTAGATCTGATCCCTCGGACACAGGTTGTTCCCCTTTAAGGGAACACATGGAACATGTCACAGCTTAAATTACTTTAGTTAGATAGATTTTGTTTCCTGAAAAGTTGTTTTTATGTTTAAAATCTGAGACTAAATAGTTGAATTATGTGTTCATGTTCGTGTTTATGGGCTATGAACAAAATGCCTTTTGGGAATTATTGTTATCAGAGCATTCAAGAACAGTTAGGGTTTGACTGTATCTTTGTATTCTTATTGTTCACAATGTCATGATGACGTAAACACACACACGCACACACGCACACATCCAATCACACACACACACACACACATCATTTCAACAGGATGAATAATAATCTTTTAAGAAGTAAACGGGTTATTTTATACTGAAAAGGCTGTTTATTTCACACACACACACACACACACACACGCACACACACACACACACACACACACACACACACACACACACACACACACACACACACACACACACACACACACACAGTAGTTTATTTTGAGTCAATCCCACACGCACAGTCCTGCTGCCAGAAATACACACTGTAGCATGAAATCCATATTAATCCACTGCTAAAAACGTATGTATATAAAATACTATTTACTCCTGTTTTTAGGGACAGACTAACACTCTGTTGTTGTTGTTGTTTCACTTTGACAATAAGAAACCCATATAATGACTCTTTTCCTTTTCCTATGGGAGGCCACAGAGACGACTAATTGTGCAGCTCGTCTATATTTCACTCGGTGCGTCTGCCAGTCATCCAGCCAGCCAATTAATCAGCTCGGCAGCCAGTCATCCACAAGACTGATGACATAGTGGGAACAGAGGAGAGGGGGGGGGGGGGGATTACAGAGAGGAAGAAATGACTGAATCGGTGAATTAATTCATTTAAGAACAAGTTCCTGTTTGAGTTGAAGGAAGCAGTGTGTGTGTGTGTGTGTGTGTGTGTGTGTGTATGTAGGAGATATCGTGGTTGCAAATTTCAACCAACCGAGTGTTGAAACACTAAGCCGGCCTTCGGGTTTACAACTGAATGCAAAAAGTCTGGCTCAATTGGGAGTTTCAGCTCATTTGTACACGAAAGAAAACACAGTGTTGAAGATTAAATTCCATTTCTGCCAATAAATCCCCCTAAACCTGCACTCCGTTGTACTTTACTCAACTCCTCCCACTCACCACCAACAACAAGAGAGATCATATGCAATGAATCTTCAAATCCACTTGGAAAGGCCCCCCCCCCCCCCCTCCCCCCTCTCTGATTAGGCTGTATATAATCTGTCAGCGTCTTGTGTAAATGTCAGCTCGGCCACATCGGGCCTGTTTAAATGTTAAAGGCATTAAAAAGGGGGGAAGGCCGTTCAACTGATTATTGTGACTAATGCCAGTCCAGGAATGAGTACACACACAAACACACAAACACACACACACACACATATATATTCTGCACTTAACACACCAACAACGGGGGAGTTGAGGTCAACTTCCTCCCGGTAAATGGGGACGAGTTGGTTCTGCTCTTGGCTGAGTGTGGGGGAGTCAAATATGTTGACATAATGGTGGAAAATGTTCATTTCCAAATTGTTTTCCTCATTAACGCAGGACTCGAGTTACAAGATGTAATCCCGACAGAACTGTGATGTGCGTGCAGTCAATTTGAAATCATCTCGTAAAAATCAATTTGGTTTGGCGCTTCTTCTCCTGTCAGGACGTGTGTGTGCACGGGGGAGAAGAATGTAGGAGTAGGCTGTAAGGGGAGGCTGGATGAAGAAAAAAATGGAAAATTGTGTCAGAAATAGATCAGAAAACATCAATAAGTCACACACAGAAAGATACATGACCTATTATAATGGTGAGAATGATGAAACAACAGCAACGTGGCGACCGCTTGTTGCCGGGCGAGTTAGTGGACTTCTGGACTGAACAGCTCACGCTACCCACTCACAATAGCCCCCCCCCCCCCCACACACACAACGCCTTTTCGTTCAATTAAAAAGAAACAGAAGAGGAAAAATAAAGCTTTCTGAGCAAAAAGTATGTTGGTATAGAGGAGAAATAAGTAGTTTGTCATAGATTACTTTTTTATTCATTTTTCCACAACAGATTTTATCAATGTCAAACACTTACGGGTAAAACCTCTCTACTATCCGGGGGATAAAAGGAGGAGCAAGGAATTCAGACAAACACTCACACGACGTGTGTGTGAATGTAAATCAGTGTTTCAGTGTTTCAGTGTTTCAGTGTTTAGTGTTTCAGTGTTTCAGTGTTTAGTGTTTTATTTGTCTGCAGGGACGAGCACACAGCAGTCAGAGCACATTTCTGCACAGCTGGACCAAAGGATCGAGTCAGTTTTCTTGGAAACAATTGATTCAGTGCGAGTGCGGAGCCGTGGTTAAATGTGTGTGTGTGTGTGTGTGTGTGTGTGTGTGTGTGTTTTATGCTTGCGTGTGTTCCTGTGAGAACACATATACGATCACTTCTTTTTAACTCAACAGCCTCTGAACTTTATTCATAATACAACCTGCAGTCTTCAACGGATGACGAGTCAAGTGACATCACTAGAGGCCATTTATCTACTCTTACTGCTTTTGAATATAAAATGAAAGAAAAGGAGGCAGGCTCCTATAGATGTCAATGTTTCTGAAATGTCACTTGTCTCTTAACTTTTAGTTTCTTTTAACTCGTCTTGTTCTGTGTTTTTTGTTTGTAACTACATGTTTCTCATGTCGCTGCCTGTCTTGTCAAGGTCGCCCTCGAAAAAGAGATTTTTTATCTCAATGGGACTCACCTGTCATGATCCGGAGTTTTTGTGTCTTATTTTGAAGTCCCCGTCTCTCGTGTCTCTCTGTTTCCCTGCACTTCCTGTCCCTGTGATTGGCTGCCCTGTTCCTGATTGTTTCCACCTGTGTGATTGCTAGCCCCGCCCTCATTGTGTACACCTGTGTCTCGTTCCCGGTGTCCAATCACCTGCACCTCCCTGTGTGTTTAAACCCTGTTTGTCTCGTTCGCCAGTGTGGGATTGGACTGTTTAGTTTTTGTCTTTGTTAATGTTTAGTTTTTAGTTTTTGTCTTTGTTAATGTTTAGTTTTTAGTTTGTGTCTTTTGGTCATGTTTAGTTTGTCCTTGACCTGTTTTGAGTGAATGATTAAATCTTCTGTGAAAACGTTGTTGGCATTTGGATCCAATCTCTCTCTGGCTACGAAAACCTGACATCACCTGGTTAAATAAAGGTTTAAAAAAAAAAAATCTCCCAAGAGATCCCTCTGCTGCCACAAAAAGCTTTTCGACACTTTTTTCCCCCTCCCATAATGCAGTATTCCTTCCCCGATGAACAGACTTTAATATGTCCAGGTGGATTTTTACTTTGATACAACAACCACCAAAACATTGAGCGCTGCACATACAGAGATAAACAAACGTGTCCGTCAATTGACATTCAACATCTTTGAAAAAAAATTGGAAATATATCAAAACACATGCTGATCTCAAACTTTTTAGCATAATCTCAAAACCCAAGGCCAAAGAAACAGAAACGATATGACGCGCTCATCATATTTTATGAATTTTAATATGTTACTGAAGCCGCCGCGGAGCTGAGCGTGAAGCACAACAACACTTTGAAGTCCTTTCGCCGAGGAGGGATGAACAAGTTTATTCAGCCTCTCCTCACCTTTTGGCTTCAAGAAAGAATAACGCTGATCCTCGTGTAAGGAGATGCAGTTTCTCGCTGGTTTTGCGAGGCGGCAGTAATTGCGCCCGTCGAGGCGTCTGCGGCTCCCACGCCATCAAGAGAACAACGCAAGACGAGAGCAGCTTTCTGCTAAACACAATGGGGCTCTGACAACATGGAATTACAGCCTCTGCTGCTGAAAAGCGGCTTTTTAAAATTTATTTTTATTTCTGTGCTCCTTGGGAATGGAAATGAAAAAAAGGTGGGACACATCTTGAATAATAGCATTGATTCTCATACAAAGAGCCAAAGTGGCGACGCTCGAGCATCTGCACTGAGCTGTCACTCCCAAATCTATAAAGGAAAAAAAGAAAGGAAAAACAATGCAGAGAGAACACTGGATGTGAGATGATTCATGTAGAGGCAGAGGCCTGCGATACATCAGCCTCCGAGGAGCGTATTGGTGTGTGTGTGTGTGTGTGTGTGTGTGTGTTCATGCATGTGGGCCGGTGCTGAGCTCACTGAACAGCTGTGAGGCTGCAGGTGAAAGATGAGTCGAGTCCTAAAGGGGGGAGACAATCAATCATTGATGGACGGATACATCTGAGAAGAGAAGACAGGAAGGGGGAAGCCCGGAGAGAGCGGACACCAAACTCACTGTTACACCGTTGAGTTCTTGACCTCGCCCGGCCCATCCCGGCCCGGCCCATCCCGGCCCGGCCCATCCCATGTTAATCCAGTTCAGCCCAGAGGGGAAAGAAAGGATGTGATGCAACGTATGATTTACAATGAACACTTGTTTTCCAGAAACATGCATCACCAGTCTGCCCATCGATGTCGTATTAAGGCCAAACACTTAGATGTGTGCGGGGTCCCTATAGGTGCCTTATTGTACTTCAGGATTATTAAGACGAAGAAGAAGAAGAAGATGAAACAGAAGAATATGTATATGTTGTGACTTATTGATGTTTTCTGATCTACTTCTGACACAATTTAATTTAATTTATTTATTTATTTTACTCACTTTTTTACATTTTGTTTTCAACAACATAACAATATGTATCTTCATACAGTCACCTTCTTTGTCAATTTTTCAGTTGTATGTCTTGGTGCAGTTTATACAACACTCCTCACTCCAAGAAAAGAAGAAAAAAATTATAATAATAATGAATAGATTGCATACAAATAATTAAATAAAAAATAATAAAAATAAAATGAAATAATTTAAATAATAATTGTCCACTACTGAGTGTAGTAATTGCATTGTTAATGTTGGATTCTACATTTATACAATTCTAGGAAAATTATCCGTAGTTTGCACATTAGTTGGTCTGTGATGACAAAACTGAGGGACACAAAGAAAGAAAAATGAATGCAAGATATTTTAATGGCAGGGCTTTAAGTTTATAACTTATTACATTCTTTCATTCATTTGGAGTTGTGTTTCTGGCCACCTGTTAATCCAATAAGCTTTAAGAGATATAAGAGGCACAAAAAACCTCCAGATTGATGTTATATTTCTCCGTGGATTTGTGAACTATGAATGTCTTTTTTTTTCTTTTTACATGTTGTCATTTGATTAATTTCCAACATTAAGAATATGGATTAATGCAGCTTCAAGAAGCAAAACAAATTCTACCGGAGACCTCTACTCATGGATATACCATCAGGCCATGCACGGAGGTTTCAGTCTGGGGGAAATTGTAATGGATGTCCCACTTTATGATTTACACTAATGGGACGGATGGCGGAAAAAAACATTGCATGGTTTTTATCCATTTTATCTGGAATCCAGAGAACAAAAAATACATCTGGACCTGATTTATGGCTGAACACATAGTGCAGTTTGCAGATGGTATAGAGTCCTCCAGAAGCCCTCCAGGGAAGAGAGAATGAATAAATCACATTGTGCATCAAAAATTGACTTATTACTATTTGTAGAAAAATTATTGTTCCAAAAACCGAAAGAAAGGTTCAAACATTTGTTACGGAAATTAATGTTTATCACAGGAACAGTTCTCTTGGAGCACAGTTTAAATCTCATTTCAGGGACGCACAGTGTCTCTGACCCAGTTCACTGGTTCCTCCTGTTGGTTCCTCAAGGTTTGTTCTCCTTTATTACCTTCGCATTGAAAATGCGGAAGGTAATGTTTTGATCGCCGTGTATTTGTATGCGTGCGTGCGTGTTATTCGCAAAAGTAAAAAAGTATTAAACCGAATCGCATGAAATTTGGTGGGATGATTGGTTATTATACGGGGACCATTTGATTAGATTTTGGGATCGATCGGTTACATCAGTTTGAGAATGACTGGATCAAAGCTCCTTGGAGAGAGGAGAAGAAGAGGAAGAAGACAACGAAGAAAAAGAAGAAGATGAAGAAGAAGACGAAGATGACGAAGAAGAAGAAGAAGACAATGAAGAAGAAGACAACGAAGGAGAAGAAGAAGACAACGAAGACAACGAAGAAGAAGATGAAGAAGAAGACAACGGAAACAACGAAGAAGAAGACAATGGAGAAGAAGAAGACAATGAAGAAAAAGAAGAAGATGAAGAAGAAGACGATGAGGAAGATGAAGAAGAAGACAATGAAGAAGAAGACAACGAAGGAGAAGAAGAAGACAACAAAGACAATGAAGAAAAAGAAGATGAAGAAGGAGACAACGAAGAAGAAGACGACGAGAAAGAAGAAGACGACGAGAAAGAAGAAGAAGAAGACGATGAGAAAGAAGAAGAACAAGAAGAAGACGATGAGAAAAAAGAAGAAGAAGAAGAAGATGACGAGAAAGAAGAAGAAGAAGAAGACGATGAGAAAGAAGAAGAAGAAGAAGATGACGAGAAAGAAGAAGAAGAAGACGAGAAGAAGAAGAAGAAGAAGAGCCCATCCCGGCCCACAGTAGTGACCGTTGTGTTCTCTGAGTCTCAGCCAACAGGAAGTGCTTCATGTCTCCGGCTCTCTGACCCTCAGTGTGATGCAACCTTTGACCGGCGGCCGGTCACCGAGGTCACAGGAATGAGTCCATGTGCCGCGCTGTCATGGCTCCTGGTGGATGGCACGGTTAAAGTCTTTCCTCTTCACTCCAGTTTATTACTTCAACTTGTCTCTTTGTAAACCTCGACCGACAAGCAACAACATCTAAAAAGATTGGAGGAATAAAAAGGACGGCAAAAAAAAGAGGCTACCACCAAAAATGCGAGTGTGTGAGAAGCAGCGTTCTACATAGTTCTCCTGAGCTGAACGAGGTCGTGCTCGTTCCTTCAGACTCTCCAGATCTCCTGAGGATGAAGTTCAGCCCAACTCAGTCAGCTCAAAGCCCCGAAACGTCGTACTGATCGTCCCGTCGGCCTCTGTGACGCTTCACTGAGACGACAAAGACACCGAGCCGCTCTCTCTCTGAACTCATCTGAACGAGTTGATATCGGTTTGATCTGAAAAGTTCACAAAAATTACAACGATAAAAAAAAGACCGCTCTGGGTGTGAGCCGTACATTTTTTAAAAATTTGTTGCAACTTTAAAAGCGAAAGTGCAGTACAGTGGTCAATAAAACCATCGGTCAATAACAGGGGCCAAAACATGTCAACAGTTAAATAAGAGCAAAGTACAATACGCTGTAAAAGATGGTGCAATAAAAAAAACCAGTAAAACAAATAATAATAATAATGTAATAATAATAATAAGACAACTAAATAAAAAAACAGATAAAAAGCAGGACATATAATATGTAATTACCAAATTATAAGTAGGGATTATCTATCAGTAAAGATATGTTTTACCATTCCTGTGAAAATATTTGAGTCATCACTAAGATGTGCTTTCTGCAAACTCCAAACAAACGACGGCATCTTGATGAAAATTCAGAAATAATTGTCCCTAAAATCAGTGAGACACAAGTACTGTACACGGGAAGAGAGGAATCAGAAGTTCCTCTCTCGTTGTGTGTGTGTGTGTGCTTCCCCCACCAGGACAGAACCACTTTAAAAAAAGAGAAATGGTCAATGTTTTATTGATCAACTGAATGTAGGAGGAGAGTTTATCCAGAGTGAAGCTGTTTATTGAACAATAAAATCCAATATAAAGTATAAAGTCCATCGCTCACACTTAGTTCAGGCCACCTGTAGTAAATAAACCAAAGGCACAAGGGGCATCCATGTCTTTACCCTTCAAAGACTCTCGATGTCAAAGGTTACTTTTAAAGCACGAGTGGATTCAGAAGAGAGAACGTTTAAAAAAAAATACCTCAGGTGGATACAGGTGGCTGGATTTCCCCCATCCTGAGAGTCTACATCAAACAGAGGCAGCACCTGTGCTAGAGCCCCTACACCTCGGGCTACACACACACACACACACACACACACACACACACACACACACACACACACACACACACACACGCACTCTGAGAAACCCCCTTTATAGGTGCACGGCTCACATCCTCCAAAGCTCTGCACTGCAGCCGGATAGAAAACGAGCAAACCCAAATTTCTTCGATTCCATATAAAAACAAATATGTTGTTCTTTGCTGCTTTCAGTGTAGCCTTCGAAAAAACTTCTTAGTTCAAATATAATAATATTTTTTTGTTGCGCGTCAATGCCCGACGCGATAACAGATGTGTGTGTATTGAACTAAGCAGGAATAATCTGATTCTGGACAGGTTTTGTCTTTGTTTTGAAACAATTGCAGCGGAAAAAAAAAGAAGAAGGTGGAACAAGAACAATGAAGTGTTTTCTGGTCTGGTTTCCAAAGCTGATTATAAGTGCTTCTTTCAAGGAAACTCGACGTGTCGGTGCCGGTTTCCATTTTTAATGCGGATATCCTTCTCAGACGTGAACACATATCCGACATGCGAAAAGAAAACATTGAAGTTAATACAACACGTCGTTAGTCTGCAAAGTGGAATAACAAGAATTGCGAATTGAGTAATGATTCTGAATATTTTCATTAAATCGTACTACATTTGAATGTTTTTTGTACTTTTTTCAGCCTGAGCCTCGTAGGTTTTTGTTGTTGGTCACATTTTTCGTTTTATTTTTATTTGAAAAGCAACAGGAAATGCTACATATTTGTCACTGAGCGGCGCCCAGCAGAGCCATATGAAGAAAAGAGGTTATCATATAACTAGTATCTTTCATTAACGACAATCTTAAAAGGGGCATTTCAACCCCAACATTAAAATTGGAATATAAGATTTACACAAGTCTGTGTGTGTGTGTGTGTGTGTGTGGTAAAGTAAGGCAGAGCAAGTTTATTTGTACATTTCAACAACAAGGCAATTCAAAGTGCTTCTCATGAAACCATTAAAAGCATTGAAAGAAAACAAGATTTAAAAACAATTGAGAACATTTATTGACACAAAAACAGTCAAAAAAGCAAGAAATTGAATAAAAGTTGCAGTTCGAAAAATAAAATGTATTTATCAGATGCAGAGATGGATTAATATCCTTGAATCTGGTTCAATTAAAGGCAACAGCAAACCAAGAAGTCCTCAATCTGGATTTATAGGAGCTGAGGGTCTCTGATGGTCTCTGAGGGTCTCAGCAGAGCTGCAGCTTCCAGGGACTTTATTCCAGATATATGGGGCAGAAGACCTGAACGCTGCTTCTCCATGTTTAAATCTGACTCTTGGACCAGGAAGTAGACCAGTCCCAGACCACCTGAGGGGTCGGGATGGTTCGTAAGGTAGCAGCAGATCCAAAATGTATTTAGGCCCTATACCATTCAGTGCTTTATAAACCAGCAGCAGGATTTTAAAGTCAGTTCTTGAGCTGCAGCTTTCTGACTTTTTACAGAGACCTGTAAACGCACCGTTACAGTAGTCAAGTCTACAGAAGATAAACGCACGGACAAGTTTCTCCAAATCCTGTTGAGACATAACTAATATAATAATGATTGATATATTCTTCAGGTGATGGCTGGCGGATGTTGTGATTGTCTCGATGTGGCTGTTCAGGTTGGGGTCTGAATCTTGGTGAAGTTATCTACAGCTAGATGTATGGCTTGGTTCGTCGTTTTTAACATCTGACTTTCAATTGTTCCTTCTTGGGAACAAAAACAATGACTTCTGTTTTATCGATATTTAATTAAAGAAAATTCTGGCACATCCAGTTGTTGATTTATGTAATGCATTTAGCTAGCCCTTGTATGGGATTATAGTCCCTTGGTGATATAGTTGTGTATATGTGTGTGTCGTCTGCATAAAGATGATAACACACTTTGTTGTTCTTCATAATCTGAGCCAGTGGAAGCATGTTAATGTTGAACAGAAGTGGCCCCAGTATTAAACCTTGGGGAACACCACACGTCATCATCTTCTTCAACTCTGATGCGTAATTATCATAACACACTTAAAAAAGATAATCTGAGCCAGTGAAAGCATGTGGATGTTGAACAGAAGAGGCCCCAGTATTAAACCTTGGGGAACACCACATGTTATCTTCGCCAGCTCTGATGCGTAATTATCATACCACACTTTTTCATAATCTGAGCCAGTGGAAGCATGTGGATGTTGAACCAAAAGAGGCCCCGGTATTAAAGCAGTGTGGTCCAGTTGCCCACAATACGTCCCATCATGTCTCTCCTGCATACGTTGTCATATCATATAAACATGTACCCCTCTTCTGAGTTTGTGGAGTTGGTTTCAAAAGTGGTGAATAACTTGTCTAAATCAAGAAAGGTTCAAATAAAAGGAGAATGGGAGGCCATATTGATTACTGCTTGCTGAAAAGAGGCGGAATTAAGCATCTCCCTTTTTCAGTGGACTCCAAGTATCACACCAATGTATATGTATATATATATATAATATATATATATATATATATATCGTATTTTATAATATCCGAGGATCATTTGATTTATCTTACCGTGATGTAACCGCATGTTAGGGTTGGCTGAAGATAAATCAAGTGAGCTGTAGGACGTGCACTCAAGTAATCAAATCAACCGCAGAATCCAAAGGAATGTTCACATATATTTATTCATCTTGAGTGGGAGTGTACTTCAGGTCTCACTTTTAACCGCAAAAGACGCTCGCGATATTCACTAACTTCTCTGACTCATGTCTTCAAGTGTTTTATTCAGTTTTTTTATTTTATTCAAATGGTACAAATGTGTTCAGCCATGAGCGAGCTGCGTGACAGCCGCCCTCCGTGACGGCCTGCATGTGTTGAGGTCGTAAGAGCCATTTTGTTTGTTTTTATGTTTTGTTTAACCTCCCACCACTAGGGGGCGGAGGGCCACTGTCAATTAAGACAGAGGCCAATATAATCAGGAGGAGCACTAAGAGTCAGGTGTTGCTAGATTGGCCGGAGCACACCGTTTTTTTTGACCATGGGCGAACGTATAACATTGTGTTTTTGATTTCTAGCATCATGTTTTTGAGGAATAGACGAATGGGAAGCATATTTTGGATTGTGTTGGAAGCCATAAAACATTAGCAATAAATAACCTAAAAAAACTGACCATACACAGATTTCACAAAATGTTTGGTCATGGAAATTTGATTTAAACTTCTGGAAATCCATCAACAAGTGTATGAACCCTGTTCCTACAATCCTGTGGAATGTGTGTGCAGCAACCTTCAAGTCAATGCTGCAGAGCATTTTAGCATCAAGTTTTTTTTCAAGAAAAGAGAGTCTTACGCAACAGCCCGTGCATTCTCCGGGGCTTTTGGCTTGATTTTGAACACGTGAACTTCAGTTCAACGCGCCCTGCCTTGCACATCTCTGGAAAGCAGTGAACGCTTGGAGTGAACTGTCAAGGGGACGACTGAGGTAATGATGTTACACCCCACTGAAAAAGGGGGGAAACAGAGCAGAGCGCTGACTTGAATGAATAGTAAACACATGTCGGCCCGAAAGTTAAAAATCCAGCGTAACAAATGGAACGGACTCTCATTTTTATGCACCGGTCAATTTTTTAAATTATTAAATATGACTCGACGTGAAGTGTCAGTGAGGCATACATAAGTAGTGGAGGACAGTATCTGTGTTTATATTCTAATTGCAAGATGACTTTCCTTATAATCATTACAGAACAAGACTCTGATTGGCTGATTGAGACTGCAGTGCTTTGAGATAAATGCTAAATGTTAGCACGCTAGCATCAACATATCGGGGGATCCTCTGGGGAACATGATTGATTTATTGATTATACCAATTCCATCCAGTAGATGTTGAGACGTTTGAGTCTGGACCAAAGTGATGAACAGATTCCTTGACTAATATGGCTATAAAAAAACAAAAACATAAAATCTGATAAACACTACCTGGTCCCACGGCTCGATGTGGCTCGCGGCTATATGAACTTTTATGTGACTAGTAAGAACGCGGCTACTCTATAATCAGTCACATTAATTAGTTTGTGGGATAAAAGGTGTAGTTTAAGTATTGCGCAATCGTGAGAATAAACCTCCTTTTTTAATCATATATCAGATTGTTGCACAAACATGCTAAAATTCCTGTTGTTAACCGTCTCAAACTCTTGCATTCACCGTCAATAACTTGTTACATAATTTGGGTCTTAGATGACATCATCACTCGCTCCATTATGTGTATAGCTTTAGAAGAAAATTATACTCTTATCACAGAAACAGGTCTAAGCTCGCCGAGGCCCTGACAGGTCTTTCCCCTCATGAGAATATCTTAAGTTTAATGTTATTAAATCATTGCGCAACATGTTCCTCTACTTTATAAACTAATGCAGCCGTAATGTATACTCATCAGTCTGATGATACTGTACTTACAGGATGGACACCGGCCTCTAATGGACTTCGAATAAAAGAAGATTTATTGGCAAGTAGATCTGACAATAATCTGCTTTATAGCTTCTTACTTTGTTGTTGTTGTGGCTGTTTGTGTGTGTGTGTGTGTGTGAGAGAGAGAGGGAGAGAGAGCACAGCAAACAGTGGACTGACCAACGCAGATGAAGCAGATGGTTATCACAGTCTAGACAGGCAGGCCAGAGAGGAGGAAGGCGAGCAGGAGATGGGCCTTGCTGTTTAAATCAACCACCCACAAGAACAACTTTTTTTTTTAAAGCTGCTTTCAAAGACTCTCCACTACACAGATTTCTGCAATGCGAAATAAAAAAGAGCAAAGCAAGGCAGTCAAATTATCACGGTAGCGCATCATGATGAACCAACAGTACCAGACTGGAATATTAATATGTTGGCAGGAGAAGAAAGGAGGGCGGGTGTGCTACTGTAAGTCGAAGCCTTTTGCTGCATATTAACTTACATATTTTAGGTCGTTGTGCAGAGCTGCACTTTGTTTCTGCTCATAGAGGAAAGAAAGACATATACAGGACTGTCTCAGAAAATTAGAATATTGTGATGAAGTTCTTTATTTTCTGTAATGCAATAAAAAAAACAAAAATGTCATGCATTCTGGATTCATTACAAATCAACTGAAATATTGCAAGCCTTTTATTCTTTTAATATTGCTGATTATGGCTTACAGCTTAAGAAAACTCAAATATCCTATCTCTAAATATTAGAATATCATGAAAAAGTATACTAGTAGGGTATTAAACAAATCACTTGAATTGTCTAATTAACTCGAAACACGTGCAAGGGTTTCCTGAGCCTTGACAAACACTCAGCTGTTATAAATCTAGTTTTTTACTTGGTCTGAGGAAATATTAAAATTTTATGAGATAGGATTTTAGAGTTTTCTTAAGCTGTAAGCCATAATCAGCAATATTAAAAGACTAAAAGGCTTGCAATATTTCAGTTGATTTGTAATGAATCCAGAATGCATGACATTTTTGTTTTTTTAATTGCATTACAGAAAATAAAGAACTTTATCACAATATTCTAATTTTCTGAGACAGTCCTGTATATATATATATATATATATATATATTTATATATAAATATATAGATATTTATATATATATAAATATATGAGGAAGCTTCAAATGGCCTGAAGTTTGACTTATAACCCAGTGAGCTTACCAACCACCCACACATTGTCTGGTTGCTCTGGCAATGCCTGCAGTGTTCTTACCCCTTATATATATATGATATTATATATAATTTTCTAACAAAACAATCAATAACAACTCATCTTACTTCGCTGACACATGTTTTTAACCCACGTTTGAGACCAACAACCCTTTGCACACATTTAAATTCACAGTGCATTTGCATCGATGGAGCCTCTGAATGCTAAACGCCGACCACAGCAGCATCGAAATGTATATTAATGAGCATATTCTGTCAATAACACTGGGTAATCACAGGCTGCAGGAAGGGGTGGAGACGGATATAGCACAGGACAACAGGACTGGAAGGCACAGTAATGACACACATACCAACTGCTATTCTTCTCCATTAGACAATAGAAACAGAAGGAAATAAAACTTGATAAATCGAGAATCATTTAGCTTTCATGTTGTAAAACTGAAGGCCTTTAAACGAGGAGAGCTGCCACACTGCGGCGGACATGCCTCGATCTCCTCTGACAGTTTATTAGAGGAACACTGGTCTGGTAATTCCCACATTAATAGCAATTAATCAATGCAGGGATCATATGAGACATGAATAATCATCTGGACACTGAAAAGAGGTTTTAAACGCCGCTCAGTCACACACACGGTCAGTGGAGCGCTGGTGCCCTCTAGCGGCAACATTGTGCATTTTTATCGAAGAGGTTGATTGCGGCACAGTTTCTAAACACTAAACAGGGAAAACATTATTCACAGTTTCTGAATCTATTAAATCAAAATGTAAATCAGCGGCTCAAAATAACAAATAGTGTTGATTTCATAGAGGGGGAGGGCGTAAGGAATAATATCAAAAGGTTATGTTCTTAATTGAAATCTCCCTCGTTTCCCTTCTATTCAAATAATTATTTAAAAAATGACTTAAAAAAACAAAACTCTGAGTCGCTCATTAAATAATGCTAATGAGTTTGCGTCACATTGTCCTGCTCTGTGTGTGTGTGTGTGTGTTGTATTACTGACATTGTAAGGGTACAAATGTGTTCACACAGTCACATTATGAAGACTCGTGGGTTCTTAACACATGTTAATTATATTATATTTTTTAGCGTTAAGGCTTATTCTAATAAACGTACTCCTCCACTAAAAAATGGATGTTTGAGCTTCAGAATGAGTTTGGCAATCGAGGACATCCGGGTACTTTCTCTGTGCTCAGCGTTTGTATACGAGCAGGATTCTGTGACACCTCAGCTGGTTTGGGGCCCAGCATGTAATTTACATAAATGTGACGTGGGTACTTAAAACATTTTTCTGCAGCTGCATCCAGCAATGACACTTTTTATTCATATCCGGATGTTTAAATGATTTTTATTGTTAATAAGATAGACTTTATTGAATACAATTCAAATCAATCATTCAAAGCAACGTCTGCAGGGGAATCTCAATGGAGTCTAGTCACAGTGCCAAATTAAATCATGTTGTCAGGGGGCAGATTTGGCGCCACCTGGTGGAATTTGTTAATTCCATACAAAATATGTTTTACAGTAAAAAAAGAAGAAGAAAAAAAAGACTCGTTTTTTATTTAATTTTGTAAATATTAAAATAAAATGACAATATAACATAATTATCGTATGGATTATCTTTTTTTAATTATTTTTTTAAGTGGTAATGTTTAAATTATCCATACGCTGTGGCATATTTTAGGCTATAATAGTCAATATAAAAAGGGTTGCGAAAGCTTGTTTAAAACCCCGATATCCGCCGTTAAAGACCGCGTACAGGGGGCCGTGCGATGACCGGTGGCTCGTTCCACTTAGTGAGCCACATTCCGCCTTTACTTGTGGCGTCGAGGAGGAGCTCAGTTGTTTATTCATTCACGTCAGCCCCTCTCGCCTTCCCTTCCCTCCTTCCTGCTACACACAACGGGGACCCACCAACTGTTTTTCCCCCCACATACTGAAATTTAACCAACATCACGCCGCCACCATAAACCGATTTTGGAATCAGGTGAGTACGCGATTTTTATGTTCCTCTTCTCTTCCATTTTTTTTTTTGGGGGGGACGACGATTTAGACGGAAACGTCTGCGCTGTCGGAGCGTTGACTTGTCCGGCCCCGGCGAGGCGGAGGAGGAGGAGGCGGAGTGCTTCAACCGTAACTTATTACATTCTTCCCCTGTCCGGGCGAGAACATGTCTACGCGGTATGTCTGGACATGTAACTGCCTGGACGGTTGGCTCCGGTGTCTTTCAGTCGCGGGGTTGTTTGAATGTTGTGTTGTTTCGTCAACGCTACACGGGAAACCAACGGTCGATGTAGGTCAGCAACTAGTCAAAATGTCGTCTTTTCTTTTTTCTTTTACTTCCACATTCTCTCACGCCACAAACAGATGGCGTCGAGATGGGGGGGTGGAGAGACCGATGGGGGGGGGGGAGAGACTCATCGAGGAGTCGGGACTCTGGGCTCTCCACCAGGCCACATTAGCCCGGGTCTGCCCATCACTAATCTCCGCTGCCCTGCGCTCGCGCGCGGCGTCACCCACCTCCTCGTGCCAGGACGCGGGGAGGCCGAGATGTCTCGCGCAGGGCCCCGTCTTGAACAAAGTTTTTTTTTTTTTTTTTTTGCTGTTAAGTTGTCGGGCCCTTTTTCTTTTTTCTTTTTTAAAGATACAGCGCGACTTTCGGTTGGAATATCGGTTTATTGTTTCCGCAGGCGAAAGTGACCATAGTAAAACCCCCGATGTGAGGCAAAGAAATGCTTTGGTGGTCGCAGCATTCAGACCAACCCAGTGCGGTGGGGACGGGGGACGGGGGACGGGGGGGGGACGTGACACCTCAAAGCACCGGAAAGATGCACTGCAGTAGATAACCTGTGGCCCGGGCTGCATGCCCCTGAGAGGGGAGACGAGCCACCACCAGTTGGCTGACTCCTCACCGGGCTGTCAGAGACCATTGATGGGGGCCACAGGTATCCTCTAATGAGGGCACTGCATCTCACACTTGGCTGTCAAAGGGATGTGAAGGTGCTGTCTGGGGGGCCGGTCTGGGTGCTGCAATGGACACTCTTATTTTATTTTTTTTCGGACTGCTTCCGTCGTGACATTTTCTGTATTTTAAGTGCAAGGCCATCGAATGAGTAATGACGCCGCTGACCCCTCCGCCTACCTGCCACGCCGGAGGAGTCTGATCGTGCGATGCGGATGGTGCGCTGGCTGCACGCATGCAAGGCGGCATGCGTACATACTGTGCATACCAGTTGGCAGAAGGCGGGGTGTGGGGGGGGGGCTATAGATGTACTCCGGTGCAGTTCGGTGTCAGGGCAGTAATTAAAAAGACATCCTCCCCTTGTGGTCTATGGGTCATCTGATTGATGATCATTGAGATGGAAATATTCAAATGGCTCGGCGTGGTTCGACAGAGGTATCCATGCCCCCCCCCCCCCTCACAGATCTCTCTGACCGCAGTTTTAAAAGTTGACCCATTTCTCTTTCAGACCTGAAATGACACCTTCACGAAACTGATTTAATCATCTCGGTGCTCGAGGGACAGAAGGGTGTCAACCGTCTCTGTCCAACTCGCCCATTCTCCAGCGGTCCAGTAACCTTTTGACAGGAGATCATATTTCATTGAGCACTGTCCTGATATATTTTCTCAAACTCCACCTCCTCATCATCTTCTCAAGAGTGCTTTTATTGGCACTTCTCTGCCTCCTTTCCCCGTTTGACGATAACCTCTCCAGTCGGTTTTCGCTCAAAGGCATGTTGCCAGATATTTATTTGCAGAGCTTGCCGTCGCTCAGCTCGCTGCTATATTTGTTGTCTTTGGTGTTAACCTTGTGTTAATGACGTGAACGTAAGAGAATCTCGGGATTTTCGTGTTGTGTGATGAATGATACAGGGATTGTGTTTCGGTATTTGGTGTTATACTTACTTAATTGGTGGTGTTGAATGTTTGATCGATGATAGCGGTTAAACATTTTATTTTTTTACATAACATACGATGATCCAATAACTTGAGTAAATAATAGCGTCCCAAAAATAGAGCTGTCGAGATCTCACTTTGTCTCTGATTTAATGCCTCTGAGTTTAACGCTCCATTTCTTTTATTTTTTTATTGCTTCGCCAGCTTGAGTTGCACGGTGATTGAATGAATTTTCCCCGAGTTTAAAAATCGATAACGCGTTATTACGCTGCTGCTGCAAGCCGCTACTCCACAATCTGCTACCCGGGGGCTCATCACCGGCAGGCTGATGAGCCGAGCGGAAAACACATCGAGACGTCCACGATGCGCATTAAAAAACCCACTGAACAAATCATCTTAACGGACGTGGAAAATGTAGACGCACCTCCGTTTTTAGAAATGAAAATGAGCTTGTTCTCTTTTTGTTCCTCTCTCTCTCTCCATCCTTTCTCTGTCAGGACGTGGCGATGGAGCTGTGCTAAAAGGTTTAGAATAGCTGATGACGGTGTCAGCACATTGCAGCGCTGCAGGCACGGGTTTAAAAAAGAGGCCGATGTTTCTCGAAGCACAAAGGCTTAATGTGTCGATGAACAACCTCCAGAGTGTAACGCCACTTTGTTTGTGTGTTGTGTAGTCCTGTTGCAATAGCTACAATACTTCAAGGCCTTCCTGGAAAATGAGGCCTGCAACATCCAACTGTTCATGAATTACATCCCAAATTATGCTCCGTGTCGTTCGGTTGGCTGACCGCTCGCTCTGTATATACGGCTTCGTTAATAATAAATGCATCTTTCTCGTTGCATGACAGATGGTTGGAGCTTTGGCGCGTTAGACTGTTCACTAAGAACGTAACTGTCAGTGCACACAATGACCACGTGAACACGTATAATTGGGATTCAAAGCAAAAACAATCTTATCCGCTGCTAGATATACAAGTGTTGTTTTTTTAGAGACGTTGGGACCTCGATTTAATCACTCATCTGTCTCCTATATCTCCAGCCAATGTCAGGGCTACTTTATTTTCAGCATGCCAGTGGAGCGTCTATTGACTATCGATTGATGTGATAAATGACACTCGTTGTCCTCAGAGGATGAATCCGAACTTTGGTGATCCTCTGAATTTCCCTCCAACGCCTTTTCACTTATTTGGTGGAATATGTCAACGTCTACGGGATGGATCGGCACATCAGTTAGTGCAGACCTTCATGATCCTCAGAAGATGAATCCTACCCACCTTTGTCAATGTGGTAGTATCGGATGGATTGCCATGAACTTATTACCTTCGCATTGAAAATGCGGAAGGTTATGTTTTGATCGCCGTGTATTTATTTATTTATTTGTGTGCGTGTTATTCGCATAACTCAAAAAGTATTACACCGAATCGCATGAAATTTGGTGGGATGATTAGTTATTATCCGGGGACCATTTGATTTGATTTTGGGGTCAAAGGTCAAGGTCATGAAAAGGTAAAAATCTTATTTTTACCATAGCGCGGTAAATTTCTATCCAATTGGCATGCAACTAATGCCAAAATGTTCATAATTCAATGCCCAATCTTGTGATATGCGAAGGTATGCGCTCTACTGAGTGCCCGTTCTAGTTAATATACTGTAATAACTTTGGTGGTCCCTTAACTTTAACATCTTGTTTTTCTTCACCAAATACCTGCTGGACTAATGTAATTCTCTTAAGCTTCAGCTGCACAGGACTAGACAAAAATGTTTGAACAGTTGCGATCAAGGACTCGGCTCCAAGCACCGAACTCGCCGAGCTCTTTTTGGTCCTGAAATTTTAAAACGCTTCAAATAATTTCCTGTTGGAATACAGACAACTGGCAATTAGCTGTGTGTCTGTTTGCTGCCGATAAATAATGATAATAACTTTATTTATATAGCACCTTTTAAAAACAATGTTTACAAAGTGCTCCACAGAGAGTCAAAGCAAAACAAGTGGAACAGCAAGAAACCAATATTACATTTAAAAGTATATATTAAAATAAAAATACAAATAAAAAATAAATCAGGAATAAGCTAGGAATTGGAAAAAAATCACTGTTTAAGTGCATGCAAATACATATTTGTTCTGCTCCGTGGAGTGTATGCAGGAGGAGTTTTTCTTAAAGATAACTGCAGTAAACTGCTTATTAAGTGCGATGCCTTTCAGTTTGGTCTCGCTGCTTGTCCGGCGGAAAGCTGTCCAGCTTTTACTGCGAGGTTGTTCCTCGTCGTCTGGTGTCGGGTCAGTCCTCCCCAAATCCTGCCAAACTCTTATTTTGCTGAAGTTCAATTTAACATTATATCGTACAATCTGTTCATTTCTTCATAGCTCAAAGTGTTTGTCGTTAAAAACCGGACTATCGGTTCTCGCATAAAGAAGAAAAGAAAAAAAGACTGCTTCTCATCGTTTGCTCCTTTCTTCTCTTTTCAATCTGAATCCCAATTTTTTATCCTTTCGAGTCGAGATCGGGCCGCAATCATCTGGGCTGACGGCAATCGGCACTGCGTGAAGGAAGCAAACAATTGTTTTCATTGTTGACTTTAATCTGTCGACTATTCCCTCAATTATAGAATTAGTTATTTGGTGTATAGACTGTCAGAAAATGATGAAACTGTGTTTCTAACATCTTGTTTGAGCCACAAAGGAGAAAAGAAACCAGGAAATATTCACAGTTAAGAAGCTCGAATCGATTTAATTAATTATCAAAATAGTTGGCGATTTTGACATAGAAGTTTGGCTGAATCTCTGCCGCTCTGAAGCTGGCCTCAGATATCCTCCTGCCCCCGTGTCCCTGCGAGCCTCTGTTCCCTTATAGCTAACGACCACTTTCCTGCAGCGCAGTGGCCTAGTTCATGCCCTCTTCAGTGTAATTTTAGCTGTGTGTGTGTGTGAGTGCATGCATCGTGTGTATCTGCGTACACAGACGCCTCTCTGTTTTTGTCTCCTCCTCTTCATCGTCTCTGTTTCCCGTCCCCTCACTCCCTCTCCGTCGGTGACCAGGCTGTTGTCGTCGTGACACTTGTTGGCGTGCATGAACCCGGGTGGTGACGAGGGGGGGGGGGGGATGACGTTGTTCTCGAGGAAGTCCGAGACGGTACGGCCATTTTTACAGCGTCGGTTTGGTTGACGGCCTTCGTGTTGCTCGGCCAGCACCGGCTGATATCGGGTGTATGATATATGCGCATGAGGCCTTCTAGATTGAATGTTGTGGACGAATGAGGAATATTCAGGTGGTAAAACTCGAAGAAGGAATCACCAGTTTGCACCTGTAACGGTGTGATCGTTGCGTAATCCTCCGGAGAGCACGGGTTTTATTTTTACCCCATCAAGCGTCCCATTCGGTGTGTCCCTCGGTGCCAACTTGAGAGGAAACAAACTAACGTCTCCTTACCAGGTTGTTTACATATGTCACGTCTGTCTGCTGCTGTCGTAAGTGCACATGGAGTCTGTGTGCAAGATTGTCTGAGCGCCAGCTTCATGTGATGAAGATGAATTCACACTGAACAGACGTCAAAGGCTGATGTCAGGCGGATTAAATCTCACTTCAGAAACCTGCGGTGGGTGTTGTGGGAACTTTCCATTTAAAGCCGCCTGTTTATTTCATCGGGATTACTGACAGCCAATCAGAAACCGGATTAAGAGGAATTCTGTCCGACCATTTCTGTAGTTCGAATCCAACGTTGAAAAATCCATGTCCTGACGTGTGATTGGCCAGCAGGAGCCCCGGTTTAAATGTCTCTGACTTGCTCTCTTTAAAAAAAAAAAATTATAATTACACACTATACATTATATATATATATATACAGGACTGTCTCAGAAAATTAGAATATTGTGATAAAGTTCTTTATTTTCTGTAATGCAATTAAAAAAAACAAAAATGTCATGCATTCTGGATTCATTACAAATCAACTGAAATATTGCAAGCCTTTTATTCTTTTAATATTTAATAATTTTTTAATTGCATTACAGAAAATAAAGAACTTTATCACAATATTCTAATTTTCTGAGACAGTCCTGTATATACTGTCTGTAACGCTATGCATATCAATCCCTGTATGCACGCATATACAAGAGAATAATACATGACTGTGCCGTAAAGCAGGGAAAGATTTTAATCTCCATTTCCACAAATGTCTGCCGTGCCGAAGAGCCCTTGAGCAAGACGCTAAATCTCCCGCTCGTCCCTGGGGGTGCTGTTGTGTAGCTGACCTCCGAAGAACAAGTGCAAAGAGAATCCCCCCCTCCAGGGATCCTTATTATACCAGAACACTAATCCTGTTGTTTAAAGGGAATGATTGTTCCCTTTATGTCCTATTTAGTATTTTCACATGGGGGGGATAACAAGAGATCCTGATCATCACACTGTAACCACATGTGCAAACTCAATCTGGAAGAGAGGGAAACCCGTTGAGGATAATAATAAAACAAGCAATGAAGGAGTAGTGGGAGTCTACTGGAAGTGATGAAAAAAGAGGGGAACATGGGGGGAGAGAGAGAGAAATAAGGGATGTAGTTTGAAACTGTTGGAGCACCGGAATATAACGGTGGGCCCGCAGCAGCAGACGACGTTTATTGAGACTTTAAATTGTGTAAGCGATGCACCTTGATATTTTATGACGCCACGGTTGGTGAACTTTTAACGCAAGGACGAAACGCGATCGGAATATAATTGAGTCTGGGACTGAAATTGAAATGCGGCTACGTTGGAAACAAACCCAGACTCGCCTCTGCGATTATTCACGTCTCCGTGGGGAAACAACAACAACAAAATCAAATTGTGTTTTAAATGCTTAGCTCAAAAGTCACAAGGCCGTTTTTCACATTTTAAAGACAACAAAGATGAGCCGGATAACGACGTGTGCTCAAGACTTTATTCTTCGGCAAATATGATTTACTGTAAACTTAACTCACGCATCTGTAAATAGACTTAAATCTGCCGTAAGCTCTGATGGCGTGTTCATAGACGGCAGTTTAATGTTGATTTTAAGATCAATCCTTAAATTCAAAGGCGTGAACCTGTCGGCATTTTAATGTTTTTCCTTTGTAATGCTCCCTCGGTCAAGTTTGTTGTTGTTGTTTACCTTCGCATTGAAAATGTGGAAGGTTATGTTTTGATCGCCGTGTATTTATTTATTTATTTGTATGCGTGTTACTCGCATAACTCAGTCTTAAACCGAATCGCATGAAATGTGGTGGGATGATTGGTTATTATCCGGGGACCATTTGGTTAGATTTTGGGATCGATCGGGTCAAAGGTCAAGGTCATGAAAAGGTCAAAATCTTCTTTTTACCATAGCGTGGTCAATTTTTATCCGAGTGGCATGCAACTAATGCCAACATGTTCATAATTCAATGCCCAATCTTGTGATATGTGAAGGTATGCGCTCTACCGAGTGCCCGTTCTAGTTGTTTGGGTTTATCATTGGAATTCTGTTGGTTCAACTACTTTTGAATACTGTGTTTTTGAGTAGTGCTCTAGCGGCATTTGGAAAGCGATGAAGACGCGTTGCTCTCTCACGCGACAGGCCGACATCTCCCCGGTGTTCGGCTCTGGGTTGAGGTCAGGCGACCAAAGGTCGGAGCACACGACCGGAGACGTTCTTCGTTGACACAACGCTCTGTGATTCGGACGAGTCGATTCGATCGACGGGTTCGTTGAGTTTCTCCACACACAAAAATCAGACGAAAGCAACATTTTTAATCTTGTGTTGAGAGGTGTGCGCATAAGTTTCATAAACTATTACAACTTAACAATAAGAAAACACTAATCTCAAGTCGACTAAAACCAAAACGGCCGATGAGTCGCCCGACTGAGAGGAGCCCTGAGTGGAAGTCCACCGAGTCGTTCAGGTTGTTATCTTTGTATGGATTATATTATCAGGGTTCACTTGTTTTATGAATATTAATTTCCTTCCAGTATAATGCGAGTGTGTCAAAGTGCAGAACTTTGAATTATCTTGTGCTCCTCAACTACTAAGGGTAGTGAGCCCACTCTTTAGTTATAAGTATGAACTATTCCTATAAATAGTACATGAGTACACTGTAGCTACATCTCTCTATTAACCTGCTTTATTATGACGATAAATAATGCTCCACACTCTCTGTATGTCTGTCTGTCTGTCTGTCTGTTTTACTGACTCTCTGTCTGTCTTACTGACTGTCTGTCTGTCTTTCTGTATGTCTGTCTGTCTTACTGTCTTTCTGTCTTAATGACTCTCTGTCTGTCTTAATGACTCTCTGTCTGTATGTCTGTCTGTCTGTCTTAATGACTCTCTGTCTGTCTCTGTCTGTCTTACTGACTGTCTGTCTGTCTGTCTGTCTCTCTGTCTGTCTTTCTGACTGTCTGTATCTCTCTGTCTTTCTGACTGTCTGTATGGCTGTCTGTCTGTATGTCTGTCTGTCTTACTGACTGTCTGTATGGCTGTCTGTATGTCTGTCTGTCTGTCTTACTGACTGTCTGTATGTCTGTCTGTCTTACTGACTGTCTTACTGTCTGTCTGTCTGTCTTTCTGACTGTCTGTCTCTCTGTCTGTCTTTCTGACTCTCTGTCTGTCTGTCTCTGTATGTCTGTCTTACTGACTGTCTGTTTGTCTTACTGTCTGTCTGTCTTACTGACTGTCGGTCTGTCTTTCTGTCTCTCTGTCTGTTTGTCTGTCTTACTGACTCTGTCTGTCTCTCTGTCTGTCTTACTGACTGTCTTACTGTCTGTCTGTCTCTCTGTCTGACTCTCTGTCTGTCTGTCTTACTGACTCTCTGTCTTACTGACTGTCTGTCTGTCTGTCTTTCTGTGTCTCTTTCTGTCTCTCTGTATGTCCGTCTGTCTTACTCTCTGTCTTTCTGGGTCCGTCTGTCTGTCTGTCTGAGTCTGTGTGTTCAAGTTCAAACTTTGTTCCCTTTTATTGGTAAAAATAGTTGTGTTTATCACACACACACACACACAATATTTTGAGGTGCTATTGCGTGAGGCAACCCGCTCTTTGTTAGCCCCGTGCTTTATTTATAGAGCGGCAGCGTAAACACGGGACACCAGATTGAGTTGCAGGTTCAGTCCTCAAACTTCTGGTGAACGGCTCCGGTGAATAAACGGGTCGTTTCTTTGTCGAGTTCTTCTGAGGTCAGGACCCCCACTCACCTCTTCACAGCGGTCACTCTCGTTGCTGTTGGGCTCTTTAAACCCAGGAGGGGGGAAAAAACCAAATAATCTTAACTTCTATCTATGGTATTTCTTGTGCTCGAGCATCCAAACAAATGTATTTAAAAACATTTTTCTAATTCTCCTGTACTTCCCAGTGTATTAATATCATCGACACGTTTTGCATCGTTTTCACTCGTGTGGTAGTGTTGCAATATTTTTTTTGACGAGGAACTTTAAATTGAGTAAATATTATTATTATAATAATAATAATTATTATTATTATAAGTGTTATTATTATAATTATTATTATCATGCAGGTGACCTGGAATGACTGAACCGATGCAACTATTGGAGGAAACACTGAATTATGATCGCAATGACGACGCTATTTCCATCGTAAATAAACGTCCAGAAATTTCGGTCGAATCGTAAAAACCAGAGATCAGTCGCTCCTTTTTTATTCTCGCAGAACTCACCTGAGAGTCATCTGGTTTGGAAGTGTTCTGCAGTGTCGACATAATCCAGCGACGGTCGTCCGTTCATGCAAACGTGAACCGCTAATAGGTAATTCGGCACATCGCCAAAAATGCAAACAAATATATAATTTTAAAAACTCCCAGGAGGTGAGAGGTGATGGGAGGACACGCTTGTCTGGATTTATACATCCACTATATAACATTTTAGCCATTGAAGAACCACATTTAGCCTGTTTTTAGGAAGGATCACATCCATTGATTATGATGGGAGGACAATGATGAACATGGGCGATTCCATCTGAGGCTGTTTTACTGTCACGGTGCTGCTCTGGTGTTTGTTGCATAGAGAGGACTTGGAATAACCTTCTTCTTCTTTTTCTTTTGCTTCTAATTCTTTTGCTGCAGCCATGTTTTGTGAAACCACCAAATAGAGTGAAATGGGTTTTGTGCTCTTTCTCCCTCGCTCACTCCCTCATTTTCTTTTCTGCACGCTCTTTCTGTTTTCTCTCTCCAGCTCCCTTCCCCTCCCCCCCCTCTCTGTTTCTCTATCCTCCTCTCTCCCTCCCATCTCTCTTTCTCTCTCTCATTTTATTCCTCTCTTGCTCTTGGTTTCCATCTTGCTTTACCCCTCCCTCCCTCTCTCTCTCTCTCTCTTTCTCTCTTCCTCTCTCACGTTGCACACTGCCCCTCCCTCCCTCTCTCTGCCTTGCTCTCACGTTGCTCCCTGCCCCATCTCCCTCTCTTTCTCTCTCTCCTTGTTTTCTGTCTCTCTTTCTCTCCCTCTACATCATCCCCTCCCCCACTGCTGCCTCTCATTTTCTCTCTCTTTTCCTCTCTCACTCCACCATTTCACTCGCTCACTCGCTCCCCCTCCCATCCCTGTTCTCTTTATCTCCTCCCCTCCCTCCCCCTTCAATCCCTCTTTCATTCCATGCAATCATCTGTTCTCTCTCTCTCCCTCTCCCTCTGCTTCCTCTATTACGCCCCCATTTTGTCCTCTGCTGTTTCCCTTTCTCTCTCTCTTTCCTCCATGTTCTCTCTATCCTGTTGTTTACCACACTCCCCCATGACATTTTAAGTCGCAAACTTTATTTAAAAAAATGTTTTCTTCCACAGAAAACCCCCCTGAAAGCTGAATCTTGACCAAAAGCTTCTCTCCCCCATCACGACTTACCTGCTTCTTATTTTTAACCTGTCCAGCTGTGATGCTATTCAAGTACCGCCGTCTGCCTCCAGGAGTCTTTGGGGTTCGCTTCTGTTTGTCGATGTTCAACAAGTGGCTAACGCGCCGGGCGACCAAACAACCGCAGAAAAAAACCGTCCTCGTCTTCACAAAATCAAACCCTGTGAACCAGGTGACCGCCTCGCCTCTCGGGTTCAAGCCGAGACGATGGCGTCCGACACCGAAGCTGCTCCTTCTGCACAGCTGGAGGTCTGCTGAGGTTTTAATGGGTCTGAAGTGTCTTTAACACCCGACGATGGAGGGTTGCCGGGGTGACGTATTTAGGCCGACCCTGGAGGTCGGCGTCGTTACCTCTTGACGAAATGCCAATTGGGATTTTTTTTCTTTTTATTGTTGTATTATTGCAGAAATGTAGCTGCGTGGCAAAAGGCGATGAAGGCGGCCTCGTCGCTATGATGGCCCTGAAGGTGCGTTCACACCAAAAGCGTTGCGAATTTTCCGCGTAAGTAGAGCCCATGCAAAGTCAATGTACAGACGCGAGTTGTTGCGATAGATGCACATTTTCGCTGGGCGGCGAATTGTCTATTCTGAACATTCGCAACTCGCCGATATGATGTTAATGTTATGAACCCAAACACGAGGGCGTTGGATGGTCCGACGTTTGTGGGACGGCCTCAACAAGTATAAAGCAGAACTAGTGGTTAGTTCTCCCGTGGCGGCTGGTGGAAAATATACCCGTTTGCATGAGCGCTGCGCCCGGAGATGGCGCGCCCCTCAAGAAGCGTGGTGTTTTTATCCGTTTTTTTTTTTTTATTTTTTTATTTGTAGAACAAAACTTTAAAATATCTTAAACCACAGACTGTAATTCAGTCGTCTAACTAACAAGACATCGACTTTAAGACGAGGGGAACGTTACGTGCTAACATGCTAACGTGCTAACGCCTTTCCGGGTTTTTAAGACTCATTCCTGCAGCACCGTTTAGTTATTTAAAGTTGCGTTCCCCAAAGACTTTGTTACGTGTTATGTAATTTTTTGTTAGAAATCGAAGGTACAGGCCCGTGTGCATAAAACACTACAACCCCCAAGATGCATCTTGGCCACATCAGAGCTTACGGTTGTACTTTTGAGAAAACTGATTTGGAATCTACCATTTAAATCACTTTTCTTTAGTGTATTTATTCTCTATGTTGAGCACGGTGTCTTCCTTTGCTGTCGTTTATTTATTATTAAAAAATCCACGTTGAAGTCTTCTAATATCTCGTTTCGTTCGACCAAACATTTGAGAAGCAACACGAATATATACGGCGTGACAGAATATATACAGCATAATGACGAGAAGAAGAGCAGCTCATCCTCACATTTCAGAAGCTTGAGCCAGCGAATGCCATTGTGCTTTATAAATAAACAATTGATGGGTTTTTTAATTGACGAAATGATTAACTGACTAATTGTTTAACTGAATATTGCTGTGGCGAGCGGCCTCGCGGCCTCACGAGCAGCTTCGTTTACTCGGGTGTCACTTCCTGTTTGATTTAATCGGAAACTGTGACTGCGAAAAAGCCCAATGTGCACTTTACTATAGATCTAGAAAATAAAAAACATATTTAAATAAATAAGTTAACACGTGTTTGGGAGTTTTTTTTAAAGCGGAACAATGCAAAAGCAGCATGAGATTAATTTCCATTTTTTTTCTCACTTTTGCTTTATTAAGCTAAACTTGATGTCACAGACTAAACGCAGTGGAAGAAATCCCTTTGAGCTCGTTGGCATAAGCCCGGATAAAGTTAAACTATCTGTGCAACGTTTTTTATTTTCTGTAGATGAAAACATGGAAATGTAGAGCGCCGACACCGTCGCGTTTCAGACCGGCTCGGAACCATAAAATGCAAAGATTATAGAAAACACGACCAGTGTTGTTCGCCTTATCAAACATATCAGCAGAAAAAAATAATCAAGTAATTTAAATACACATTTAGTTTACGAAATTATTGATCTTTTTAAATCTTTTTATCCAAGAGCCCAATGTCCAATAATTGACTAGTCAAATGATCAAAGTATGGTTTTCGCTCTAGTTTTAATCAAGCAAACCTAATTAAGGTTTTCCAGTTGGTGAAATTAAACCCAAAGTGTTTACATTTTAAAGCGGTAATCGTATTTACACTACCGTTCAAAAGTTTGGGGTCACTTAGAAATGTCTTTATTTTTCAAAGAAAAGCACTGTTTTTTCAATAAAGATAACATTAATCAAAAATACACACTATACATTGTTAATGTGGTAAATGACTATTCTAGGTGGAAACGTCTGGTTTCTAATGAAATATCTCCACAGGTGTATAGAGGCCCATTTCCATCAACGATCACTCCAGTGTTCTAATGGTACATTGTGTTTGCTAATCGCCTTAGAAGACTAATGTCTGATTAGAAAACCCTTGTGCAATTATGTTAGCACAGCTGAAAACAGTTATGCTGGTGATATAAGCAATACAACTCGCCTTCCTTTGAGCTTGAAGTTTGAAGAACAAAATTAATACTTCAAATATTAATCATTATTTCTAACCTTGTCAATGTCTTGACTATATGTTCTATTCAATTTTCAATTCATTTGATAAATAAAAGTAAGTTTTCATGGAAGACACAAAATTGTCTGGATGACCCCAAACTTTTGAACGGTAGTGTATATGACATTCTCAGTCGCCTTTTTATTCCTTGTAATGGATGCTTTCTAGTAGGGCTGCAACAACGAATCGATAAAAATCGATTATTAAAATAGTCGGCAACGAATTTCATTATCGATTCGTTGTGTCGCGCGATTATTACGGCGCTCAATAAGTCGCAGAGTATAATACAAGTTGAGTTGAGCGCAGAGCGGCGCTGGAGAAAAAATAGCGGAGCGGAGGGAGAAGACAGACGGAACGCTGCGTTGTGAGAGCCAATCAGCACTGAGCTGCTCCGCTGTTGATGAATCTAATTGGCTGCTGCTGCCCTCGTGGCGCTGGATGCGGAAGTCATTCACGTCGTCGGAGGGACATTCACGGAGCTGTGTGCGCCTCCGGGTGACGTTATCAGGGCTCTCAAGTGTCACGCATTGAGCGTGAGACTCACGCATTTCGGTCTTACGTCACGCACTCCCGCCACACATCGTATTTCTCACGCTGAAAAACAACTCTCGGCTATTTAATGTTTTAATGTGCCGCAGCGTGCCAACATGAGCCGCGCTGCCCTCACCGTGGAGGAATCAAGCGCTCCCCTGGAGTTCTGCTGTGAGGAGCCACTTATCAGCCAATCAAAAAAAAGAAATGGGCCACACAATAGCCAATCAGAAAATAACTTATCTGTTGTATCTGGGTACGATTTAATCCAGCAACCAATGAAAATAAAGCATCCTGGAATTGCGCGCGACTGATATAACACATTTGCATTACTTTTCCAAACATTTTGGGATTTTATTTTTTTCAATTACTTTTCTAGGCCTGGAAATAGCCATTTAAAAAATCCATGACTTTTCCAGGTTTTCCATGACTGTACCAACCCCGTTTTGAATAAAGGGTTGAAAATTACAGGTTTCTTTTATCCGATTAATCGATTAATCGAAAAAATAATCAACAGATTAATCGATTATCCAAATAATCGTTAGTTGCAGCCCTACTTTCTAGATTTCTATTCAACCCTTCCGACCCTCTGTCTCTGGAGTGATCAGCGGTTCTTTCACCGCTCGTGTTTCAAAGTGTTTCTCTGGATCTCCCACGAGAGACGCGTGGAACCACCGCCTGAAAAAGGAGCGCTGCAACCAAAAAAAGGGACATGAAGTTGACCAGCGCATCGTAAACACGCCGGTTCTTCACCTGGCTGGTCACCAATACCTTCTCCATCACCTGCACGGGCTCACACACTCGTATAAAGTTCATTTCCACGAACGGCCGACTGACGCCGGACGAGTGTTTCGAGACCTCTGAGTGCAGGTTTCGTGCGATGCGACGCGCTGCGACTCGTTTCTTGGGAGGAAGTGCGGCGACGCTCCCGATTCCCCGGCTTCTCGTGTCCAGCCATCGTTTTGACTCTCGTGTCGTCCAGGTTTCATCGCGGGCGTCCTGACGTGCGTGACCTTCGTGCGCCCCGACGTCTCACGCCTCCACGGCCGTCTCATCTCCCCGAATTTAGATGTCCGCGAGATGCTGTGAGAAAAAAAAAAAGTTCTACAAACTCGAACTTTGGATGAGTTGGTGTCAATCAGGGGCCGTGTGTGTGTGTGTGTGTGTGTGTGTGAGAGATTTTGAGGGATACATTGGCCTGTTTGCTGCATCGTTAAAATAAGTGCCAGACCTATTTTTTATTCTGTCCCTTTTACTCTCATTCGATCCTCTTCTCTCCCTCCATCTATCTTCCATTTCTTATTCTTCTACCGCATTCTGCTCCTCTCTTCCCATCCCCCTCTCTCTCCCTCTCTCTCTCCATCTTTCTGTCTCTCCCCTCCAGCCCTCCCCTCTCTTTTCCTTCAGTATTCTCTCCTTCCACTCACTCTTCCTCTCTTTCACCACCACCATTTCTCTCTCTCTCCCTCCATTCGCTCATCTCCTTGTCAGTCACCTTCCCTCTCTATCCCTCTCTTCTTCCTCTCAGACTTGGATACTTGCATCCAAGTCTGCACACAACAATCGTCCAACACTTTTGCTCTTGAACCTCACTTGCTAAATGAAAGAAGGAAAGAGAGAGAGAGAGAGAGAGGTAGCTGCATAGAGGAGACGTAGAAAAGGACTCTGCAATAGATGGAGCTCCAGGAATAAGCAGAAACGAAGAGGACCAGACGGAGATGGAAGAAAGAAGAGAGTGAGGCAAGAGGCAGTCTGCTGGATCCATCATTTCAGACTGATATGATGTTGATTTTATTGTGTGTGTGTGTGTCTTGTGGCTTTGCGGTGACTTAGCCCATTTATCACCCGACTATCAGGGTGTGCGAGCCGGTGATGTATGAGCTATGCATTTATTGTTGTTGTTTGTTTTTCAAACCCACTGACCACACGCTGATTCGTCTGTGACGGTGCGACCAGAGTCACTATGTACCACAACTGTGTTGGAAGAAGAGGGGGTGGAGCCGGGCGATATTAGCCCCGCCTCCCCCCCCCCTCCCATCCCTCACGTATAAAAAGGAAGGGGCCGTCGCCCGTTCTCACTCCAACACACTCGCTCTGGAGGATGAGATCCTTAAAGCACCTGAAGCCTCACAGCAAGAGGAGCGTGGTGAGTTCAATGTCTCTCTCTCAGCGCGTTGAGTGTAGTTTACAGACCGGGGGGGCCGTCGGGACGCTGAGGCTCCCGGGAGGTTGTCTTTGTTTTTAAAGTTGCCGTTTGCAGATCACTTGTGTTCTCGTGTGTGGCGTTAACTCCGCTTGCCCTCTTTCTTTTAAAGCCGTTTTCAACTCTTCTACGTTCCTCTTTTTTCTCTCATTTCGTCATTTTCTTTCTCCTTCTGTCTCTTGGTTGCTCGCTGCATCTCCCTCCCTCTCTCCTTCTCTACCTCCCTCCCTCTCTCTCTCTTTCTCTCTCTCTGTCTTTACATATCTTTCTTCCTCTTTCTCTCTTTTGACTGCTGCCTTACACTCACCCTCTCACTCTTTCACTCAGCTCTCTCCCTCCCTCCCTCCCGTCTGTCTCTCTCTCTCTTCAGGCTCTCTCTCCCCTCCCTCTCCAGTATTTCTCTCTCCAGTCTCTCTCTCTCTCCAGTATTTCTCTCTCTCTCTTTCTCTGTCTCTCTTTCCCTCTCCAGTCTCTCCCCCTCCCTCTCCAGTCTCTCTCTCCCCCTTCCCTCTCCAGTCTCTCTCTCTCCAGTATTTCTCTCTCTCTCCCCCTCCCTCTCCAGTCTCTCTCTCCCCCTTCCCTCTCCAGTCTCTCTCTCTCCAGTATTTCTCTCTCTCTCTCTGTGTCTCTCTCCCCCTCCCTCTCTGTCTCTCTCTCCAGTTTCTCTCTCTCTCCCCCTCCCATCTCTCTTCAGTATTTATCTGTCTCTCTCTCCTTCCCTCTCCAGTCCCTCTCTCTCTCCCCCTCCCTCTCTGTCTCTTTCTCCAGTCTCTCTCTCTCCAGTTTCTCCCCCTCCAGTATCTCTCTCCCTCCCTCTCCAGTATTTCTCTCTCTCTCTCTCTCTCTCCCCTCCCTCTCTGTCTCTCTCTCACCAGTTTCCCTCTCTCCCTCCAGTCTCTCTCTCTGTCAGCTTCCCTCCTTCCCTCCTCCCCACCCCTCTTCTCCTTATCTCTTTCACTCTCCCTCTACCTTTCATTTTATTTCTCTCTCTCTCTCCCCCCCTCTCCTCCTGCTTCCCTCCCTCTCTGTCTCTCCCCCCTGTTCTCTCTCTCTCTCCTCTACTGCTTTTCCATTCTTTAAAAATAAAAAAATGTCTTCACCTTGCTCATTTTTGTCTTCCTCTTTCTCCACTTCTTGTAGTTGAATGTGTGTTTTTGTGTCGATCAGTAGGCCATCGTATCACACACACACACACACACACACACACAGTGACCGCACTAGATCAGGATGGGGTCTGTCACTAGATGTGGACCGTCTTGATTCAGGTGGACTTCTTATCCCAGAAGCATTGATTTGTGACAAGGCCTCAGAGTGTGTGTGTGTGTGTGTCCTTCATAGGGATGCTATTCCTGTTTCTCTCGACAACCAGCTCATGTGTCACCGAAGGAAAGCGCTCCGATCTGAGGACGGCGTGCTGCAGTTTGACTCCAAATCGCTGTCATTGCTTCAGATACTTTTGGACGCAGAGGATCGACACGCTGCTTCCAGCTGCGTCGTTTCCTGAGCTCAAACCATTTTGTTTACATGCTAGATTTGAGAAAGTCTGAAACGACAAACGGACTTTTTTACCTCAACTTCAGACGAGAGAGAAAAAGTTTCCCGCCACAATATCGCGGAGCACTTTTCAGTTTTGCTGACTCCATGTGTGTCTTCATTGTAATTGCTGATGGCTGCCGTGCTCATGCCTGTGCCCGTGTGTCTCTTTCTGCTCCAGGAGGAGGCGAGCCGGCGCCTGGGTAGATGTGAGCCCAAGGTGATGGCCCGGCTGGTGGACATAGGCACACAGACAGACCCGGTAGTCGTGCTGTCCCTCGCCCAGGCCGCCGTGCTAGGTCTCATCTCCCAGAATGAAGTGTTCGGCGCCACCATCGCACCCAACGGCTTCTACACCGGCGAACCCAAAGAGTCCCCCGCGCCGCAGGTAGAAGGAGTCGACTACGAGTACGCCGACCAGCTCATCGGAGCCAACGGAGATTACCTCGGAGACAACGTGGGCGAAGACGGACCGATGCAGCCCAGCTGCAGTCAGAGGCGCTGGCAGCAGGGCCCGGCGCCGCCGCAACACCCGGACACAAAGATGGTCGGCCCCGATCGCCACGGCGGCGTGTCCTCGTCCCACGTGAAGGGGGAAGTGGTGAACTCTGGGATGTCCTCCTGTGTCCACATGCTGAACAATCTGCCTCCCAGAGGCGGTTTAGTCCAAGTGGACCCGGCATCCCTCAGGGGCCCCAACAAGAGCTGCGTGGAGTGCGACCGGGACCCGAGCGACCAGCCGCGAGCCAACGCCCCCCCTCCCCCCCCGCAGGTCGGCCACCGAGGAGGCGAGCACGGCCACCGGGGACCGCAGGGCCAGCGGCCGATGGGGGGCCACGGTCGAGGCGGCGGCGGCGGCGAGGGGAACGACATGATGAAGCCCACGCAGCAGGAGGAAGCCATCAGCAGCTACTTCCAGACCAGCGAGGTCGGGAGCTACGACTCTGCGGAGATGGGCATGGCGGGCGAGTACGAGGACAGGAGCCAGAGCATGATGTGGACCGACGGGAGCGCGGCGGCGGCGGCGGCGCAGCAGCAGCAGCCGCCGCCCCTCCAGCCGCCCCGTCGGCACGGCGGCCGCCGGGTGGACCGGCTGGACATCAACATCCAGATCGACGAGTCGTACTGCGTGGACGTGGGCGACGGCCTGAAGCGCTGGAAGTGCCGCATGTGCGACAAGTCGTACACGTCCAAGTACAACCTGGTGACGCACATCCTGGGCCACAACGGCGTCAAGCCGCACGCCTGCCCGCACTGCGGCAAGCTCTTCAAGCAGCCGAGCCACCTGCAGACCCACCTGCTGACGCACCAGGGCACGCGGCCGCACAAGTGCGCCGTGTGCAAGAAGGGCTTCACGCAGACGAGCCACCTGAAGCGCCACATGCTGCAGCACACCGACGTCAAGCCGTACAGCTGCCGCTTCTGCCGCCGCGGCTTCGCCTACCCCAGCGAGCTGCGGGCGCACGAGGCCAAGCACGAGCGCGGCCGCTGCCACGTGTGCTCCCAGTGCGGCATGGAGTTCCCCACGTACGCGCACCTCAAGCGCCACCAGGCCAGCCACCAGGGGCCGCACGCCTTCCAGTGCACCGAGTGCGACAAGTCGTTCGCCTACCGCAGCCAGCTGCAGAACCACCTGCTGAAGCACCAGAGCCCGCGGCCCTACACCTGCTCCCAGTGCGGCCTGGAGTTCGTGCAGCTGCACCACCTGCGGCAGCACTCGCTCACTCACAAGGTACGGACGCCTCCGCCCCCCCCCCCCCCGGAGCTTCCCGGACGCTCCCGTCGATGTTTTCCCGCATTGATTTAACCCTCCTGTTACCTTTCGGGTCAATTTGACCCCATTCAATGTTTAATGTCGGTGTTCTTTGGGGTCAATTTGACCCCAGGCTGTTTTTCACTGTGTCAAACATATAAGAACTAGAGCGGGCACTCGGTAGAGTGCATACCTTCGCATATCACAAGATTGGGCATTGCATTATGAACATGTTGGCATTGGTTGCATGCCACTTGGATACAAATTTACCGCGCTATGGTAAAAAGAAGATTTTGACCTTTTCATGACCTTGACCTTTGACCCGATCGATCCCAAAATCTAATCAAATGGTCCCCGGATAATAACCAACCATCCCACCAAATTTCATGCGATTCGGTTTAATACTTTTATAGTTATGCGAGTAACATGCATACAAATAAATAAATAAATACACGGCGATCAAAACATTACCTTCCGCATTTTCAATGCGAAGGTAATTATCAACTTTTTTATATATTTAAAGGGCTATTTAGGTAGTCAACAAACAAACATAAAGTACCTCACACTTAAACTTGGGAAACAATATTAATTCTAATAATTTTCTGGAGGTTTTAATTGCTGGGGTCAAATTGACCCCGAGGGTAAAATATGTTAGTAAATGTGAAGGTAACAGGAGGGATAAGACGGAAAGGAATTTTGTTCCTTTTGCCGTGGGAAAAGAAAATGAGAGTAGAGACTAGAGAGCTCATCTTGTGTCCTTCGCTCTGGGGGAAGGAGACGGGCATGAGCACTTTACCTGGCAGGCATCCGCCCTCGCTACTCTCACTGTCCTTTTGGGGCTTTTTCTAACTTCTTTGGCATTTCTGAGGTCACAATAGAAGAAAGTAGAAAGGGCAACAATTTTCTGAGACTTGAAAAGGCGTTATTCTTTTTTTCTCCCTACATGCAGTCACCGTGCGTACAGTTCATCAGGCGCTCTCTATTCAATAGAGCGAGTGTTCTCGGGAGAGTTGAGTTTAACTATTATTTATGTTGACGACAAGGAGGACAGATCTGTTGCAGGATAATTAATTATCCCATAAGCTTAAAAAAAAAAAAAATCCCTTTCACTTAAAAAAATGTATTTAATTGGGGAAATGAGAAGCAGAGACGATATGCGTGTCTCTCTCTCAGATTTAATTCTCAGCACCCTCGAGCCTGAGCGACTTCCAGTAGTCCTCATCATAGTCTCCATCAGAATGAAATGTGTGTAATTGCTCAGTGACCACACACACACACACTAAAACTGCACTCTTTGCAAATTGCCAGACTTTTACTTCAGCTGTAGTTTAAATGCTGGATTCCTGAGTGTTTACCTGAGTTTGGTTTCAGGGGAACAACAACAACAACAACAACAACAACCCAAAGACACCTATTCTCAGTGGAGAGAAAGCTCCCTTTTTGTATTCCAGCCTGCTGGCTGTTCACTGCTCCCCCTGGTGGACAACACGCGCACTGCACATTTGCTGTGCAGACAGTGGCCGTCTGCCAGATCCGTCTGCATAAACAAACGCAGTCTCTCGACCCACTGGCGACCTTTTAATACATATCGGCTCTTCTCGAGACGCCGGAACCCGGTTATCAATGCCCACGTGTTCGCCTGCAGAGTGAAGTGCGTCTCTAACGCAGCGGCGCCTTCATTCAGACGAGCCCGCCCGGAGGCCGCGAGCGTTCTGCTCCCGTGACCCGCTTCTCGATGACGACACATTTCCTGTCGCATGTGGTTCAGAGGACTGGAATAGAAGGAAGACGGGCGGCAAGGGGTTTACTTATAATAATAATAATCTCTTTTTGTACATTATTATGGTCAAACTGGAGGTCCCGTGCTCGATATAAAATGAGAATCTGAATGCGATAGATACGTTTAACAATATTTAATGGCAAGAAGTCTAAGCAGCAAATTGAAGCTACGATCGTCGGGCCGACCGGAATATTACGCCACAGACTAACGTGAAAGTAGCTGATAGGGAACCGTCTTGTAACCTTCCGACCGTCGAGAGAACGAACTCACCCTTTCCACCCGTATTTATTAGTAACGGCATCCACACCTCTTTATCCTAAAGGTTAGTTCCATTGGTCAGTTCAGCATGCTGCACTCTAGTTGGCTTACGGCCAGGTCATAAACAGGTAATAAAACGGGTCATAAAATAGCCGGGTCAAACGTCATGATCCCGCCACCAATATTACTTCCGGTCACCGATGTGAGGAAAGTTCCCTTTCACAATAAAAGTCCCACATGTCACTCTCCTGCTTCAAGCAACGTCACGGACTTCAACCGGCTTCCAACTCATGTGAAACAATAAACTAACTTTCATTCTCATGCGGCAGACATATAATCATAAACATATAAACAATTATAAACATTACTTCTGCCATTGACGTATACACAGAGTAGACATTACCCCTATGCTTCATAACACATCAACTGGAACGGGCACTCGGTAGAGCGCATACCTTCGCATATCACAAGATTGGGCATTGAATTATGAACATGTTGGCATTAGTTTAATGCCAATTGGATAGAAATTGACCGTGCTATGGTAAAAAGAAGAGTTTGACCTCTCCGTGACCTTGACCTTTGACCCGATTGTTCCCAAAATCGAATCAAATGGTCATCGGATAATAACCAATCATCTCACCAAATTTCATGCGATTCGGTTTAATACTTTTTGAGTTATGCGAGTAACACGCATACAAATAAATAAATACACGGCGATCAAAACATTACCTTCCGCATTTTCAATGCGAAGGTAACAATATCAATATTCTCCCTAATATTTCCTATGATAATATCTTGCTATATGTATTAATTTAAAGCACAAACGTTCCCTATGTACATGTGCAAAGTCAAAATGACCGATTACAACTCGACAACACCCAAAATGGCTGCCGTGGATTTTTGATACGGTCAAGCTAACGAGCGTCGTCTGGCGGGCGGGACGTGACGACGCCACAAAAGACAGACGAGCGTCACTGCTCCGGGGAGACGGGAACATGTGGAGGGCACATTTCCTAATCGTGTAAAGAATAATCTATATACGGTCAGGATAGTCATCTCTCGATGTTTTGGAATCGCAGCTCCCACAATGCAGTGGGGGGTGTAAAAAAACCAAATACAATGCCATGAATTCAGGGGTTACCCAGCGGGCTCCTTCGACTATTTTAGCCGACGTTCGTTTATGTTTCGTTTCGCCGTTAAACATTTTTTCTGAATCAGCCGTGAGCGGTTATTGGAAACGGCTCGTAGAGGCACGGACGATTGATCATGAAGAAAGTTCTGGAGTTGTAATGAGCGCGTTTATGACCTGCAAGCGGATCAATGAACATTTAGAGAGATGGGTTTGGAAAGTGTAATCTGTGCGTTCAGATGTGAATCCACTTCCGGCTCACTTTTTTTTAGCGAGGAGTAAAACGATGTCGCTCCATTTGAACGATTAACCCTTTTTGATTTTGATTTCTTTTTCGTTTTTCCTCTCCCGAAGGGAATGAAAGGCCACAAGTGCGACGTGTGTTCTCGTGAGTTCACCCTGTCGGCCAACCTGAAGCGCCACATGCTGATCCACAACAGCGTCCGGCCCTTCCAGTGTCACGTGTGCTTCAAGAGCTTCATCCAGAAGCAGACGCTCAAGACCCACATGATCGTCCACCTGCCCGTCAAGCCCTTCAAATGCAAGGCGAGTGCTGCAACCGAAACATATTACATCATGTCATTTAGCAGACGCTTTTATCCAAAGCAACTTACAACTAGAACGGGCACTCGGTCGAGCGCATCACAAGATTGGGCATTGAATTATGAACATTTTGGCATTAGTTGCACGCCAATTGGATAGAATTGACAGCGCTATGTTAAAAGAAGATTTTGACCTTTTCATGACCTTGACCTTGACGTTTAACCCGATTGATCCCAAAATCTACTCAAATGGTCCCCGGATAATATCCAATCATCCCACCAAATTTCTTGCAATTCGGTTTAATATTTTTTGAGTTATGCGAGTAACACGCATACAAATAAATAAATGGTGCGTACGTAAGACAGACAAACAAAACAACAACAGTCAACATAGAGCAATAATTTAAACATAAAATTTACAATTTTATAAGATAAGTAATTTATTTCCATATGTATACATACCGTGTGCATAGTGACAGGCATTGACAAAAAACAAAATGTACGAATGGAGGACCGTCCAAAGACCGAGGTCTGGAGGCTCCTCTGAGATGAGGAGTTGGACGGCCCCGCCCCGAACCCTTTAGCCCCGCCCCTCCCAACTACTACAGGCACACAAACAGTACACACACACATGGATCAAAACATAAAATGTCGTACAAGCAAGGACAAAAACCCGAGAACAGGAAAAAGAAAAGAAAAAACAAAGAAAAGAAACATAGTAAACATAATAATAAAGGCAAATGTGAAGTATTGATAACTTCGAAAAAATAATATCACGAACATCAATGTATGTATGAAAATAGATAAAAGTGCACCTAAAATATCAGTGGGTTTGCTCCAATGAAATTGCTTCGCTCTTGGCTCGTCAGGCAGGACGTTGTCATCACTTAACTTCCATGTTACAAGTAGACCGTAAAAAAAAAAAATTGTGTTCGTCATCGTCGATATTATTTCTGTTTCCAGGTCTGCGGCAAGTCTTTCAACCGAATGTACAACCTGCTGGGCCACATGCACCTGCACGCCGGCAGCAAGCCCTTCAAGTGTCCGTACTGCACCAGCAAGTTCAACCTGAAGGGAAACCTCAGCCGGCACATGAAGGTCAAGCACGGCATGGACGTCTCGCCAGAAGGACAAGGTGAGGCACACCTGCAATTATTATTTTTGATTTGGCCATTTGGGATACATGTTCAACTGTAATGTTTGTTTTCCTTCAATCGTAAAATTTGTATTATCCTTGGATGTCATTTTCCCCCTGATATATGAATTTCATACAGGCGCTTTTTCTTTCTTTTAAAGGTTCATCTATGGATGTAATAATGTTTACAATAACCGTGAAATTGAAGTTTTAACCCTTGTGTTGCCTTAGGGTCATTTTGACCCGAATCAATATTACACCCTCCCCCCGCCTTAGGATTAATTTGACCCCATTCAATGTTTAATGTCGGTGTTCTTTCGGTAGTCAACAAACAAACATAAAGTGCCTCACACTTAAACTTGGAAAACAATATTAATTCTAATAATTTTCTGGAGGTTTTAATTGCTGGCGTCAAATTGAACCCAAAGGGTAAAATATGTTAGTAAATATAAAGGTAACAGGAGGGTGAAACATTGAATCGGGTCAAAATGACCCAAAGGCGGGGAGAGGGTGTAATATTGATTCGGGTCAAAATGACCCTAAGGCAACACAAGGGTTAAAGTCCATACAAATAAAAATAAATTATCTATTGGTTTCTAATTTGTGAGATCCGACCTCTTCCTGCTAAACATGAGATTTCTGCCATTCGTATATTTTTGTCTTTCTGATCATCTCACTAGTTTTGAGGCGGCCGAAGTTGTGATGATCAGAATCTGATGACAGTTTTCGGGGATTGCCTCAAATCTGATCAATTCTCACCCGTGAAGCAGATTAGCTGAGTTTTAGATTAAGTTTTAAATGCCTACAAATGACATGAGATTGTTGCTATTTTAAATATATATACATATTATACATATCTATTAAGAGGCTTTAAGTTGATGGAAAGAAGAAAACAAACCTATATAAAAGACAAAAGGTTTTTAACCCCCATAAACAATGTTGTCCCAGGAGTTTCGTCAGACTCTGGCTGTAGCTTTGGAAAAGCACTTTGTAATGTTTTTGTTTTTGTTTTTCCAGATGTTCATCCAGGAAATGAAATGAATAGCCAGGGGGAGTATGAAGGTCAGAGCTTCAGCTTTACGTCACAAGACAATATGGTCAACGGTGGCTCCCAAAACCTCACCAAGCTCACGACGGCCAACATGGACGACATGGAGGAGTATTACAATTTCGGGAAGGACTCGAGCAGCTACGCGTCGCCTTGAGCGGCGGCGGCGGAGAACCCGGAGAACCCGGAGAACTTTGGGCTTCTTTTCTCCTCTTCTTTTTACGGCAGACGGAAATTACAGAGTTCTTTTCAAAAGCTTCGGGAGAGACACATCGGGGACGGGGTTCAATTTAGGGGATTGGCCTCCTTCCAGAACTGAACTGAACTGAACGACCTCTGATGGAGGAGGGGGGGGGGGGTGGGAGACACTTCAACTCCGAGACTCTGAAGCTGCGGACGCCGGTCTGGAGCTCCTTTTTTTTGGGGGGGGGAGGGATTACTACGCAAAGCGACTCAAAGACTCACCGGCTGGACAGTCGAATCTGTATGTTGTGTGTACGTATCAGTTATTTGAAGAAGAAGAAAAAAAACGTAGAAAAAGTTGCAGAGCCATCAGTTACATTCGATGTGATTTAGAAATCTGTTTCCCATTTTGCCATATTTTTTGTCATCCACAACCAACGTATGCCCTTTTTTTATTTTTATTATAAATATTTGTGTCTGAAAGTGCCAGCTAGATACATTAAGCTTCCACCGTGTCGGCTATCGACTCACCGTGCAGATCGAACGTTTTGGTACGTAGTCGCAGCATATTCATAGGTTTGAATGCTCTACTAGACGGAGAGGAGTCGACACCGCAACAGACTTTGGTCTCGCATTAATAATCCATCCCCCGTGTCGTGAATGTACTGCTCAATGTTTTACTGAGGGAACAATGCAAAGCACTTCCCCCCCCCCCCCCCCTATTTGAGACCCGTCATCGTTTCGGTCTTCAGTACCCTCGTCTGCCTCCAGGAGAAAAAAAGGGTCGGGAAATAAAGATCGTAGAATCTTCCAAACCCCGCATAATGGCAATATTGTTAAACAGATATGCTCTTCTCTGTATTTTCTTTTATTTCTTCCGCAGTTCCGTTGATATGAATATTTCACAGAACGAGCAGTTTGTGTGTGTTCCGTCTTCTCTTCACTTTCAAGTCACTTTAGTCAGAAAACAAAACGCCTGCAAGTGGATGATATCAAATCCAATCTGTGGATTTCAAAAAAAGAATAAGGGAAAAGAAAAAAATGATCCGTGTGGAGTCGAATTGAAAGTGGACTGACGCTAGTTCTGGTCTTCATCATTCTGTTTCTTTTGGGGGAAGGCGGTCGGCGCCCCCCTGTCCTGCCATGCAGGTCAGCCTCGATATGCACACTGAACCAGAGGAAACCGGTCTGCAGCACTAGTTCTTCTTTTGAGATGAGGAATATCAAAACTGAGACCTCATGGAAATTGACCCATGAATTATTTAATAAAGGTTCTCTAGTTTAAATGATGGAGAGACTGGTGTTTTAATCTGTCACTGTGGGGGTGGGGGTCCTCGGAGTTTGCTGTTTTGAGCTCTGGATGGCGATTGGTCCAGGCTTTATTTAAATATACGTATGAATGGATTGTCATAAAATGTAGTCACTTTTTGTTCTCCACCAGAATCACAGTTATGGTTTTAAATTATGCGTATTATCAGTTATTAGATGGATTGCTCAACATGACTTTTCAACTAGAGCAAAAATAACGGGCAATAATTTAGTTTTATGATTGAACGCTTACAAAACTACAGAAAAACAAAGAAGGAAACGGGACGGCGAGATGGCCGGTGACATCACCTAATATCTAATATCTGCTATGATGCAATTATCTAGATTTTAGTATCCAGCACTGAGGCTGAGTGGACATATCCACTACTATAATAATAACTAGAACGGGCACTCAGTAGAGCGCATACCTTCGCATATCACAAGATTGGGCATTGAATTATGAACATGTTGGCATTAGTTGCATGCCAATTGGATAGAAATTGACCGCGCTATGGTAGAAAGAAGATTTTGACCTTTTCATGACCTTGAGCTTTGACCCGATTGATCCCAAAATCTAATCAAATGGTCCCCGGATAATAACCAATCATCCCACCAAATTTCATGCGATTCGGTTTAATACTTTTTGAGTTATGCGAGTAACACACATAGAAATAAATAAATACACGGCGATCAAAACATAACCTTCTGCATTTTCAATGCGATAATAATAATAATAATAATAGCCTCTGTTCATGCTGTCGTTTGTATTAATTTTGCAAATGATAGCCGACTAACGCATAAAACTAGGACGTTAAACATTCTGCTCCACGTCAGCATTGTGTTGACCTCCCCCCCCCCCCCCTCCATTAATTGGTTATAACTGTTTCATAGATGCTTTGCAGTAGTTATGCATATTAAAGCATTTCCCAGGATGGGGTTCAGATATCTATAACTCTTTTAAGGCTGCGGCTCCTATTAAGTGGGCGGTTCTTTAGCGCTACAATGGCTTCATCGGAATCTTCCTCCAGGAGGAAATTAAAACAGGAAATGGAAAATGTATTCATAGCACCGCGACTATTTTATCTGTCATTTTTAGTGACTGTCAGAAAGAGAGCAGAGGTCAGTGGGGTTCAGTTTGGAAGTGACTCGTGTCCTTTTAATTCACGGCCTTCCTAAAGGAATGTTTTGCTTCCGTCTACTCGGGTTGTTATGCAGGATAACTGAACTCCTGCTGCGCTCGAGGAACAGAAACACATCTGGAGGTACATCCAGGCGTCATTCGCTGTTCTCCATCCATAACGAGCTGCAGGGCCCAGCAATGATTTCAGGAGAGCGTCTGCGAGTGGCAGTCGAAGCCTTCTGCACACGGCTCGCTCGCCGCGTCGACATCGGCCGGTGTTGTGCTGTAATTGTCCTAAAAACTCCCATTAGGCCACGCCCCCTGCTGGAGCAAACGGCACCCACGGTCGTGCACTGGACTCGAGGAGCACACTGCACGATGAATATTCTCCTGGACATGGGCTGCAATTAAAACGTAGACTCAGATGGCTTGAACGTGAATCACGAGTGGGAATCTCTCTAGCGCCCTCTGGAGGCGTTATGTGGAAGTGTAGGGAAGTCGCATTCCTTAACTGTTGTCTCGTTAAATCATATCCGTGAAGCTCTTTCAGAGGGCTCGAGGCTAATCACATCAATACTTCTCGTTAAAATTCTCGACATTTCACGCATTCTTCTTAAATATGTTCATAAACTGAAGCATAAAATGTTCCTCTGTCACATTACATTGAATTATATCCACTTTGTTTGCCCAACTAAATTGAAAATGGGTGAGTATAATCACAATAGAGGATTTGGGAAAATGAATCTAATCGGGAATGGGAAGATGTCTCCAGGGAACGTTGTGTTAACGGCGTTGGTATCGATTCATGAGGCAGAATCACAGTGTGCGATGTGTAACTGGACATCTGGCACCGGGACCATGAGCACAGTGGTGTGTCAGTGAGCTATAGAAATACAAAAATAGAAAAGAGTGGTCCCTTTAAAAAAAATTGGATACAAAGATTTATACAAAACAAAGAAGAAAAAAGTGTCTAAACTTTTTTGAGTTGCCAGAGCCGAGTCGAGGGTGTTATCAGGAATACACAAAGGTGTTTTGTGCACATCTGCAGTCTTTCTGATTAAAACCTATTTATGACCAATCAGGCGACCTCTAGTTTCTTTAGAGTGAAAGTCTAATTCATTTTGTTTGACCTTCTCTTTGATGAACTCCCAGATGATGAGTCATCTCATCGCCGTCAGCCTTGATGCTGAGTGTAGCATAGAGGACAATATTTCCATCAATAAAGGATGAAAATGCTAATATGAAGTACAAGTACCTCAAAATTGTTCACCCATACAGTACTTAAAAACTGTTGCATGAATGTATTGAAATAGAAAATATATTTGTATCCAGGGACCAAAATGTTCTTTACAAGTTGGCAAGAAAAAGTGAGAAATAGATTATAAAATCCCCCAAAATTGGAGTCACCCGTCATTTAGAAAACAGAGACAAGGCTGCACAATTACGTGAGCTACTTAATTTAATAATGAAACCTGGATCTAAGTTGACAGCTCCATACACATTGTTCCAGAAAATAATTTTTTTCTCAAAATACAAACCATAATATGACAAATGTTAAGAAGCCAGAATTTCATCGCTCCAAAAAAAAAAGGCTTTTATCTCAATTAATTTTAATCTATTGATTGTTTTTTACAGATAAACATAGTTTTTGTTGTTGAAAAAGAAAAGCCGCCATCACAATGATGTCACTTAAGTGTTAATTAAACACCTCGCTGTATAAAATAACCTGGATTTATAATCCACGAGAGAGAAAACTGAGAATCCAATCAGTAACAGATGTTGGTACACAACAGACCAATTAAACGTAAACTTTCAACTTGGTAGAAAATTAAAATAAAATGTCTTAAGGCACTTTGTATGAGACACAGGGGGATGAGGGAGACGGAGCTCTTACACCTCTTTTTTCGCACATAAATTAAGGTAATAATAATAATAATAATAAACACAATATAAAACAAAACAACCTACATTCATCCACAACACCTTGTGTAATTAGTATGCAGATGAAAACCCATGATTCTCTTAATTATTAACAGATCAATCTAACCCTGCTTTGTGTTGCACTAAAAATATATATATATTATAAATTATCTGCGCAAGGTTGAAAAGGTGGAAATATCTAATTTCCCCCAAAACGAGTACGAGTCGTTTCTTCTCGCCCGTTAACATAAATCGGCACAGTCTCGATAAAGACACTCACAAGTGTGTTTGACACTTGGTGCGCAGGAGAAAAAAAAAAATCGAGAGACTTCCCAAATTATCCCCTTTTTAACAAAAAGGTCTGCTGAAAATACGACAAGGTGTGTGTGTGTGTGTGTGTGTGTGCTAATCTCCAGACGCACGTGTTGCCACGCCGCCACCGGGTTCTTCCCGAGGTGCAAATCGAGACCACGAGTTCTAAGTGGCGGCCGCCACGGAGCCTTTCCTCTCGCTGAAGAAGCTCTTGAGCATCACGACTTGGCCGAGGCCGATGACGAACAGCAGGACGGTTTCTCCGATGGACCAGTAGGTCACGCGCTCCAGGAGGTGCTCGGCCTTCGTGCGGTCGTGCGCCTCCCTGAGCCGGTACCACGTCTGAGAGTCGTCCACCACCTTCAGGACCTCGTGGATGGCGACGCAGGACGACTCCAACTGAAAAGTAGAAAGATCGACAGCGATGAATCCAGAGCGACGCGTACACAGCTGGAGGAAGAGGAGGGTCACGTATAGGCAAAGGAAAACTGAGACTTCCCACGCATGTCTCCGCACTCAAAGTGGCCCGAAATACAATATATACATAAACTAGAACGGGCACTCGGTAGAGCGCATACCTTCGCATATCACAAGATTGGGCATTGAATTATGAACAAAATAAGATTTTGACCTTGACCTTGACCTTTGGCCCGATCGATCCCAAAATCGAATCAAATGGTCCCCGGATAATAACCAATCATCCCACCAAATGTCATGCGATTCGGTTTAATACTTTTTGACTTATGCGAATAACACGCAAACACGTAAATAAATGAATACACGGCGATCAAAACATTACCTTCCGCATTTTCAATGCGAAGGTAGCAATCGTGGATGTAGTATTGCATTAAAAACACTAACTAGGGATCGACACGTGTGGGAATTGTGAGTTATATTCGGTGTTCTGATGAACTGTAAAACTGCAATGAAGATGTTTTTGCCATTCTCTGAAAAGGGGGCGTTAACAAACCCGGACATTTCAGGTATTTTGGCGTAAGGAGAAGACATTTAAATACTCGCAAATACGATTCAGCCATGGTTATGAACACAATTTTTGCAGTGCACTGCGATACTCGTCAATTCACACTTTTATATAGAATAGAATAGAATATACACTTTTATTAATCCCCAAGGGGAAATTAGTTCTCATTTAACCATCCCAGTTATATTAGAGCAGTGGGCTGGCGGTGAAGCCCCGAAAGCAACTGGGGGGGTTGTGCCTGCTGCAAGGACACTTTGCAGCTAGCGGGGAGGGGAGGCGGGATCACAACCCACAACCCTGCAGTTGCAGGGCCCTACCCTCTGAGCCAGCTGAGATATTTGCACTCTTTACGACATTGTATTAAAAAAATGCAACCCAGCAATGTCCCTAAAGGGCTAAATTAAATAACAGCTTTGGCTCCACTTAGTGGACTTTTAAACTGTCCCGCCTCTGAAACTTCACCAACAAGGGAACAGTAACGGTTGTTCTGAACCTTTTCCGATTATTTCGCCCAATTTACAAAACACATTGTCTCATAATGTCTCTTTAACTTGGCTCATAACTCTAAATGTGCGCGTATTGGATTGTCGTGAACCTGCAGCCCCCTTGTTCCTCAGACGCACCTGAGTCAGCGCCGTAGCTCCATTCATGGTCTGAATGAGAGGCTCCTCGTCTCCGTGGCGGAAGTCCAGGTACACGGTTTTGTGCGTGAACGTGGAGAACTCGTTGCTGAAGCAGACCTTGTAGGCTCCCGCCATCGTCGTGGTGTGAGAGAAGCTGTCGTACTGCTTCTTCTTCTCATTGTACAGGACATTGTATTGAGGATCGGTGACGAAGCTGTCCACGTCGTAGTTGCCTCCTGCGATGACCTGAGAGAAAAGAAGACACTCTCGTACACATGTGGACGACAAATCATATATACATGCCAAAATAGTTGAGATATATATATATATTATTTTTGTGACGTATGGAGTGTGTAAGGTTGAAACTGCTCATACTGGTTGTGCAGCAAAAGTGAACAAATCAGTTTTTTAAACTATTTCTCCTCAGCTTTATTGTGTGATAAACTGGAGGATAAGGAAAGCGAGAAGGCTCAAATTTAGTTGTCAAAATGTGCACTCGGGAAGGCCTTTTTGAAAACTATAGGAACTAAAACGATGCACGTTTACTCAAATTGCTCGTGGTTTTTTTTGACAATATGCTGCATAAGTTCTATGTTAACTCGTGGGAGTGATGAGGCTTTCGGAGTAACTTACTTGGAAGTCTATTTCAAACTTCACGTCTTTCTGCAGTGCCTCGTAAAAACATTGCTTTTCGTTGTCGGCGAGCTCGAAGGTGAGCTCGGTGCCGAGCACCGCGGACACATGCAGCAGGAGACAGCCGAGTCCCAGGAAGAGCATCGCGACGGAGAGAAAGAAACAAGGCAGAAAGCGGACAGACAAGTGTAGCTAGCTGTTGGTAGCGGCGGATGGTAACAAGTGTGTAGCTCTGACGTGGCACGAGCGCGAACCACTTCCGGGGCGGGTTTGTATCTTTTGTATGTAAAATTTAAAAATAATAAAATATTATCGAACTTAAAATACCGTCAAACAAGACAGACGGTGACTCTAAATGTGAGTCGATATGTTTTTTAATCAGTTAAAGTCACGAGATGACACATTGAATCTCAGCCAGAGCCGTTTATTTGATCCAGTTACAGCACCGGCATTTGGTTTTCAAAATAAATTACCCTTTTAATTTATTTTTTAAAGTCAGGCAGCACACATTATTTTTTGCTTTGGAAAATAAAACACACATTTTATGAAGTATAACCCCGAACGGATTTTTGGTTTTAAAGTTCATTTATTTATTTTCAAGCATTCAGAACAATTTATCCTGCATTCAAAATCTATTTAACTAAAAGTACAGACATATATGTAATGTAGTTAATGCTGAACTTGTTGTTGGTTTGTTTAACCAACATTACATTATAATTTACAAACTGATAATGTTTTGCATGTAGTTTTAATTGAAAATGTAAAGTAGTTCAATGAGTGTAGTAAAGAGTTTTTGCATCAGTAGTGGAGTGGAAGTACAAAGTAGCACAACATTGACATACTGAAGTGAAGCACAAGTACCTCAGATTTGTATTTAGATACATTACTTGAGTCAATGGTTACTTTCCACACCAATCATAATGAATAAAGAACGATGAATTAATTTATTTAATAAAATAAATGAAAATAAAAAAACATGTCCTTAATCCAGATAACTGTAGAAGTCCTTTGGACCTGTAATATATTTAAAACCTATGTAAAAGAGTCTGACATTAACATGTAATTTTCACGACAGCAAATTGTATTTTTGTTTGTGAACACACCTAAAGCAGCAGCTTGTGTCATGAGTTGCCAAGACAACAGAATGTAAACAGTAAACAAGAGTTTTATTCTGAAAATCCCAGACGGCGCACGTCACGCCCCCACTTCCGCACGGTGGAGTTGACTTGAGCGAGATCGAAATCGTTTTACAGCATTTGATGTTGTATTATCTAAAGAGGAGCGCGGTGCTATTCTAAACCACACCGTGTTTACTGGACATTGGTGATACTATTCCCACCGAAGCTTGCAGTTATTTAAGCTGGTTAATTCATAATTAACAGGCTAAAATATGCAAAACTACGCAGATGCCATCAGGCACTTAATAACCAGACACGCGACCGGTCTCGCTGTTGCGTGTATTGCAGGTAAATTCATTATTCTATCTAAACGATATTGTGTATGCTAAGTTGTCCTTACATGTAAGTAAACAGTTAAGTGATAATAATCCGCCATGTAGCCAGAAAAGCAGTTTATTCCACCATGACAGTGATATTCTCTTTTGATGTCAAGTCATATTTAAAAATGCACCAGCAGTTCAACTTTATGTATTTATTGATTTATGTTTTCTCCTGCAAGTGAACAAGTTTTACTGCCGCTTTTTTAACGTCACATTAACAAGGAACGAGAATGTTAAAAAAATTAAAAAATAAACTGAACCAAATGGGAAATAAATATTGACAACCACAACAAGGAATATGACACTGTATTTGCTATGAAAGATAACGTTTCCTTTTTTTTTCTGGCAGGGGCAGGCATACTGGCCTTGCGCAGGTGGATGGCTGGGGGAGTGTGTCGGAGCAAGGTCAGACTAGATGGGAAAACAGTCCTGATCACAGGAGCCAACACTGGCATCGGCAAGGAGACGGCCCTGGACATGGCCAAGCGAGGTACGACCCTCACCTCCTATTCGTGTTGCTACTTCTTCTTCTTCTTCTTGACTTTGTGCAGCACTTCCCCCCCTATCTTTAGAGTGGCTTTGGATTAAAGCTAAATTCCAGCCTTCCTGCTTTGACTACGAATTAATTATACTTACCGTCTAACTCCTAAACACACTGCGCGCCGCCAAAGGAGCCAGAGTGATCCTGGCCTGCAGAGACGTGACCAAAGCCTGCATCGTGGCCGACGAGATCCGGCAGCAGAGCGGCAACGGCAACGTGGTGGTGAAGAAACTGGACCTCGCCTCCCTGCAGTCCGTCCGGGACCTGGCCAAAGACGTCGAGGAGAACGAGGAACGTCTGGACATCCTCATCAACAACGCAGGTATGTTCAATACAATACCAACACTGATGGCTGCAAGCGGAATGTATTATAGGGGAGGGAGAGGAGACAGAATGAGTGCGGACTTCATGACACGTGTTTAAAAAAACACCTGTAGTGGCCATTTGTCCAATAAATCAATTAAAACTATAAATCAAATTGCCGCTGACGCACCGTGGGGGTTTTGGAGTTGACGCAGCAAAAAGAAAGTAATGTCCATTTCCTTATTCCATTATTCTTATAATTAATTTACTAAACAAACAAAAAGAACAAACTAAATGTTGACACTGTGTCTCTCGTGTGCTCGTAAAAAACCATAGGCCACCCCGGTGCATGCTGGTCCTGAAGCTACCCACACCTATATATAACCACAGGGGCCCAGTGTTACCAATCAGTGAACCAATCCTAAAACTAAATATATTTAAACAACTATCACAATGAATTAAACTAAATTAAAACTATCGTAAGAAAAAAGCTCTTTCAACATATCAAATATATAACCTGAATAGGCAATGATTAAACAATATTACTTTCCAATAAAACTAAATACTAATGTCAAAAAATAAATAGCTCCAACACCTTTAACAATGTCCTGATGCTGTTTGGTGTGTTGTGTTTATTTATTTAAATGTCAAGGATTGCTCTGTTTTGTTGAAAATGCAATAAAAAAAAGGTTTTTAAACACCTTGCAGCTAGAAAACCTGTATCGAAATTAATCGGAATCATTAAAAAAAAGATCCCATATTTTTCATATGAGCGGCTGCTTTTAATGGCTGAAATTGAGCCGGCTGTATTTATTAACCTCAGTTTGGGGTTTAACTGATGGTCGCATATTCAATTCAATTCAATTCAGTTTATTTGTAGAGCCCAATTTCACAAATTACAAATTTGTCTCGGAGTGCTTTACAATCTGTACACACAGACATCCCTGCTCCAAAACCTCACATCGGACCAGGAAAAACTCCCAAATAACCCTTCAGGGGGAAAAAAGGGAAGAAACCTTCAGGAGCGCAACAGAGGAGGATCCCTCTCCAGGATGGACAGAACAATAGATGTCATGTGTACAGAAAGACAGATTTAGAGTTAAAATACATTCAATGAATATGACAGAGTGTATGAATAGTTCATAGTAGGCATATTCCACGATGGAGACCTCCACGATCCATCAGGCAGATGGCGGTAGAGAGGAGGAGTGGGCGGAGTCTCAACTCAACTCAATTAAGTTTTCATGTCGCATTTATCCGTTGACTTTTAGGTATCATGATGTGTCCGAAGTGGAAGACCAATGACGGCTTTGAGATGCAGTTTGGCGTCAACCACTTGGGACATTTCCTCCTCACCAACTGTCTCCTCAACCTGCTGAAGAAGTCGACTCCGAGTCGCGTCGTCATCGTCTCCAGTCTGGCCCACGAGAAAGGTAAAGACGACCGATTGGTCATCTTTATGTCCAATTAAAAGTTAGAATTGGCCGGTCCGATTGTCATTTCCTTCCTGGACATATTGTACTTGTGTGATGTAATGACTGTGTATCTACTCTGTAGAGTGATGCAGGTGTGTATACCAGATATGTGTGTGTTTAGTTACATATGTAGACGTCTGGCTCGGCTTAATGAGGTGACCTCTTTGTATCTCTTTTGTATATAATTATTTTCCTGTACTCTAGGTAGGTGTACCAGTGGGTGTACCAGTGGGTGTACCAGTTTATTATCTGTTTGTATACAGTGGGTACGAGAAAGTATTCAGACCCCTTAACAATTTTCACTCTTTCTTTCATTGCAGCCATTTTCGAAAATCAAAAAAGTTCATTTTATTTCTCCTTAATGTTCACTCAGGACCCCATCTCGACAGAAAAAAACAGAAATGTAGAAATTTTTGCAAATTTATAAAAAAAGAAAAGAAAAAAAAATCACATGGTCATAAGTATTCAGTACCCACTGTATGTCAACAAAAAGATGAAAAACAAAGGAAATATCAGTTAAAGTGCATGTTTACTGTGTTATGTACTATATTTCCAAATAATAAAGGGATATTACGCTTTTGGTTCGTCTATGATCGATACGACTTACGTGATTGCTTTCGAATTTTTAAAATGTCATTTCTGCTCGAGGACTACACTGGGTTGTTTTCTTGCAGGCAGCATCGACTTCGACGACATCCACCTCGATGTGCAGTACCACCGCGAGACGAGCTACAGGCAGAGCAAGCTGGCCAACGTGCTCTTCTGCAGAGAGCTGGCCTCCAGACTGCAAGGTAGAGGGTCCTAGAGCTGCACAGGCATGCTCCGTCTTCATGGACCCTCGAAGTCCACGGTCTGAGCTCGAAATTATCATACGAGTGTAGCATAGAGTCCAATATATCCATCAACTAGAACGGGCACTCGGTAGAGCGCATACCTTCGCATATCACAAGATTGGGCATTGAATTATGAACATTGTGGCATTAGTTGAATGCCAATTGGATAAAAATTGACCGTGCTATGGTAAAAAGAAGATTTTGACCTATCCATGACCTTGACCTTGACCTTTAACCCGATTGATCCCAAAGTCTAATCAAATGGTCCCCGGATAATAACCAATCATCTCACCAAATTTCATGCGATTCAAGAAGATGTTGACCTTTTCATGACCTTGACCTTTGACCCGATCGATCCCAAAATCTAATCAAATGGTCCCCGGATAATAACCAATCATCCCACCAAATTTCATGCGATTCGGTTTAATACTTTTTGAGTTATGCGAATAACACGCATACAAATAAATAAATAAATACACGGCGATCAAAACATAACCTTCCGCATTTTCAATGCGAAGGTAGTTATAAAGGAGAGGAGTTCAAGTGTATAGTTGCAGAAAATGGAAATGCTAATATTGAGTACAAGTACCTACAAATTGTACTCCAATACAGTACTTAAATATATATATATTTTAAATCTTTTTTACTTGTTGGAAAGAAAAAGTGCGAAATAGATGATAAAATCCCCTAAAATTGGGGTTCACCCGTCACTTAGAAAACAGAGATGGACAATTATGTAAGCTACTTATTTTAATAAATGAAACGCGTTTTCTGAAGAAAATGTTTAAAATTTAAAATACACATTACGTGAACCTGGATCTAAGTTTTCAGCTCCGTACACACTGTCCCAGAAAATAAACAAAATGTCTCAAAATACAAACTATAATATGGTAAATGGTAAGAAGCCAGATTTCCATCGATGAATAACTCTTCTTTCAATTTCTTTAAATCTCATTTACCGGTTTTTTTACAGATAATTAAGACACAGATGAACATACTTTTTGTTGTTGAAAAAGAATGATGTCACTTTCACAGTGTTAATTAAACATATCTCTGTATTAAATAACATTGATATTTAAAATACACATAACGAGACGTCTGGTTTAATGCATTGTATTTTGGTTTGATGGATCCCCCTCTCTCTCTCCCTCCCCCCCCCCTCTCTTTAATAAGGCACCGGTGTGACGGTGTACAGTCTCCACCCCGGTGTCATCCGCACCGAGTTAGGCCGCCACCTGCTGCCCACGCTGGCTCTGTGGCAGAGGATCTTCGTCACGCCGATCATCATGCTGATCAAAAGCCCCGCCGCCGGCGCTCAGACCAGCATCTACTGCGCCGTGGACGAGAGCCAGGCCAACGCCAGCGGCCTCTACTACAGGCAAGAGCAGTGAAACCGAGGAGACGAACTTTAATGAGTTCATGTGTGCAGTTGTCAGTTGACTGTGCGCGTTTTGTACTTTATGGGTTTAGATTATGAGCGTTTTTTACGTGTGTTAATTTGAGAAGTGACGGTAAACCTTAATTAAAAAAAAAAAAACATTTCTGTAAATGTGCCAGAGTTAATAGCCAAGAGGCTATTTTTTCATCTGAAGCCCCGAGAGGCAGATAGTCACAAAACAGACCTAAAAAACATAAGATTACATATTTGTACGATATTTACGCATTTCAATGGGTGCAAAAACAATTAATAGTGAGAATAGTGACTAACAAACAATGCAACTAGAATATATCATTATAATCATAATCCTCATATCATAATATCCCCATATAACTCTCCCCTTTCCCCTCTTTCTTTTCACAAGACTCAGCACTAGCCTATTTATTTATTAACCTCTGGCCTCTCCTTTATGTTGATAACCTGTTTTTTAAAAACTGTATCTAACACTGTATATTCTACCACCTTATGTACAATGTGTTTTTATATTTTGTCTTATTACCTTCGCATTGAAAATGCGGAAGGTTATGTTTTGATCGCCGTGTATTTATTTATTTATTTATTTATTCGTAAGCGTGTTACTCGCATAACTCAAAAAGTATTAAACCGAATCGCATGAAATATGGTGGGATGATTGGTTATTATCCGGGGACCATTTGATTAGATTTTGGGATCGATCGGGTCAACGGTCAAGGTCAAGGTCATGACAAGGTCAACATCTTCTTTTTACCAATTTATATCCAATTGGCATGCAACTAATGCCAAAATGTTCATAATTCAATGCCCAATCTTGTGATATGCGAAGGTATGCGCTCTACCGAGTGCCCGTTCTAGTTATTATAGTGTGTTTGTACCTCGGTTGACTCGGAGAGCCCTGCAAAACAATTCCAATGTGTCTGGACTGTTGGTCGAGGCACGAATGGCAAATAAAAAAACCTTGAGCTCACAAATTCAAAACTGACAAAGCAAATAAAATAAGGGCGATAACTCAAATGGACAGAATCAAAACATCCATTGTGTGAACACGGTGGCTCTTGAGTGATCTCCTCTTCTGTTTCCTCGTGCAGCGACTGCGCCCCCAAGGAGCCGGCGCCACAGGCCCTGGACGACGCCGCGGCCAAGAGGCTGTGGGAGCTCAGCGCCTCCATGGTCGGGCTGGTTTAACACACGACGGCCGGGGGGGGGGGCATGTTTACACGGGAGGATGTACCACCACGACATGCTAGTTTTATTTCATGGGTTTAATGGGCATTGCATTAATAATTATTTCACTTGTTCCGGGTCTTTTAACGATTTGCTGCCCACGCTTTGCACTATTTAATCTAAAGACTCCAGTCGGTCGTGTGGATGTTACCTTTAGGTTTATTGCTTCACCTTTATAATCACGCATATTCTAAATTATTATTGTGAGCTCTATTGTCTATCTGTGTTATATTTATTTAAAAGCGTCTGCTAAATGACATGTAATGTAATGTAATATATATATTGCTTATGTCCTTGAGGCAATGCTTGCTTTTAATGGAGCGTTTAGGCTGGTTGTCCGGCTGTATGCATTAGGAGGGGGGGGTTGTTCCTTTTATCACGGGGCTCATTGTTCGATTCCCCGTCTCCCTGTTTGCACGTCAAAGTGAGCGAGGCCCTGAACCCCACGTTGCTCCTGATGAGCTCATCATCATATTATTATATGTGTTCAGCTCCATCATCCCCTGTGTGAGCGGCTCAACGAGCGGCACATGTCGAAGTAGAAAGGAGCGATAGGAATGTCCATTTTTAATGAGCAATTGTATTTATTTAATTTTTTATTTGGAATACTAAAAATGTATATTTAAAGACTTCAAACTTGTATTCATGGCAACAATCGACAACATACAGTTAAAAATGATATTGTAGTTTTTTAAAAATTCATTCTCTATACCAAATTCACAAACATGTAAAGCGATCCTATCTTTAAGAACTACAAGGAAAAGGTAGACGACGGCGTAGCGCTTCAACCTCGGAGTCGCGACGGAGCGTCGCGTGAAGGCGCGGAAGTGACCGCAACGTGTCGGCAGAGGTCAAAAGGTCGTTGCACTTTAGAAGAGAGAGGATCCTCCACCAGGTGTAGAGGGGGGGGGGGGGTGACGCCTCAGGGGAGAGCAGCAGTTAGAGTGTGTGTGTGTGTGTGTGTGTTCTGTTTGTTGCTTATATTGTGACAATTGAACTGTGTGCCTTCGTTATCCAAACAAACCAAAAGAAAAAATCTGATATAATAAAATCAGATTTAAAAATGATTACTTTTTCTGGCGTATAATTAAATAGCAGGTATGCAATAACTTAAACTCGTCGATATATATATATATATATACATATATTTATTTATTTATTTGAGATGTGATGGCTGTGAATTAAAAGAAAAGATATCAACCATCAATTGAAATGTATGTGAATAAGTGTAATAATGATGAAATAACTCGCTGATAAGTAATTACATAATAGTTGTAGAAACAAATAGAGAATCCTGCTTATCAGCACATTAAAGAAGATTTTTATTATTATATATATAATCAAGTCTGAGCTCGGTTATTAAAAAAAGTTTTCAAGCCAAATGTAAAATAAAAATTATATAAAATATAATATTTAAAAAAAAGCTTAATAGGAGTTCTCATATACTTTGTTTCCGCTATGAATCAACAAATTATTATATTTCATGTTTTATACCAGGACGTTTATGCATCTTTATGATAAGGGAGGGGGGGGGGGGGACGACGACAAAAAGAGTCCTCCCTTTTTAAATGAAGCCAAATATAAATTATATAGAATATATAGTTTTTTTCCCCTATGAATCAACAACATATTATAGTTCTCCCTTTTGAAATGAAGCCAGATAAAAATATTAATTATATAAAATAAAATATTTTTTATAAAACTTAGCTTAATAGGAGTTTGAAAAAATAAAACACCTATGAATCAACAACTCGTTATATTTAATGTTTTATACCAGGACGTTGTTATCGCTACCACAAAAAAATAATGTGTAACTGTTTTTTAACTGCAGGCTATCCAGTTCTATATTATTATGTTCTTGTAAACATCCCAGTGAAGCTGTGAGTGAGAATGCCAGAGCTGCATGTCTGTAGGTGTGACCCCATGTCACAAAGTTAAGCATGCATCACAAATTACTCGCCTGACTTGCGTCGTCATGATTATGTCATGCTGAGTCATGTCGGAGTCTCACTGGTTCTAAATGTGATGCCAGGAGAAGTGATTTGACATGCTGCAGACTTCACCTGACATATAAAACTGTCTGTAAACTGAATTAAATCTTTATAGATCGTCCTGACAACGTGAAGGACTTTAGAGAAACAACACGCAGTCTTGCCTGAAGCCACACCTGACAGATGAATGCTTTCTGTCATATTTTTAGGAAATACCACATCAACCAGGTGTGCTTGCTCCGAGCTGCCTGAAGGGAATCCACGTTCATATTTTGCTGTCTCTCATTTTTATGAGACAGAGGCGCCAACTTTACTCCTTTCAGTCCGCGATCGTCGAGTAAAAAACAAATGCATCCGGCACAAAGTAAAATTCACAAGTCATAAGTTTACAATGCACTTTAAATTGCACTTAAAAGCTCTTATTTTCTTAACAACTCTTCGAAATGCAATGCGTTCCATCTAAACAATGAATTGGCAGCAAAAGCACAAAAATCATCTTGGAAAAAACTTTAAAGATCATTTCATTATTCACAAATCATAAGATTACAATGCAACCTATAGTCACTTAAAACTTCACATAAAAGCTCTTATTTTCTTAACAACTCTTCAAAATGCAGTGTGCATCGAAACAATGAATCAGCAGCAAAAGCAAGCAAATAAAAGCATAAAAATCATCCTTAAAGAACTTTAAAGATCATTTAATTATTCACAAATCATAAGATTACAATGCAACCTATAGTCACTTAAATCTGCACATGAAAGCTCTTATTTTCTTAACAGCTTTTCAAAATGCAATACGTTCAATCTAAACAATAAATTAGTTGTAAAAGCAAACAAAGAAAAGCACAAAAAACAAATAAAAGCCTTTTCAACACGGTCAACAATTCCACACCTCTGAGCCAGGTGTCCCTCGCGGTGCCTGTAGGTAATGTCGTACACATGCCCTTATCAGTTCTCCGTCCAACGCACACACAATCTATAGCTGGGCTGGAAAAGTGATAAGGAGATGTGAGCGACCACGACACCGATGGTCGCAGTATCTATAGCGACCTGAGATTCCTGAAAGGTTAAAAAAACAAACACAAAAAGTCTCCATCCAAGGACAACCTGACGTTGCCCCGAGGTCCCGGTCCCCGAAGAGAGGATGAGATCTGGATGTCAGAAGAGGTGAAAACCTAAAAGTCTCTCCCTCTACGGCTTCGACCGGTCCGAGGGGGCCCCTGCAGCGGTCGGCGGCTCCCTCGCCGCTCGACTGCCGACAAACTTTTGAGACACACCCCACTGATGAGTTGTATTTGACTGCGGCCCCGCCTGGCTGTCGGGAGGGTTTAACTCCCGCTGCCATTGGTCCAGCCGCTCCACGGCTCCCCATGCCTGCCCCCCGGCTCCTGTGGACCGCAGCCAAAATAGTTCTTCCAGCTGTCAATCACGTGGAGATCAGCCAGTGGGATGAGACCCCCCCCCCCCCTCACACAGGTGTGGCTGAGAAGCACATTCCAATACGTACATACCTGTCAGCTCCTTCTTTCCTCTGTTGACCACTCGCTCCTCTCCTCCTCGCGGGGCCCCCCGTGCACAGGGAGAAGGAAACATCGCTCAAAACAAGCGATGATCCACCCAATGCGGCTTCGATCGGCTTCTTTACACCTTCACTCGTGTGGTTCCTGTGTTTCAGGAACGGCCTTTTGTTTGTCAATTGTGAAACCGTAAAGATTTTTTTTTTGGGGGGGGAGAATCAAGGAATCAAAGAGAAATTGTGATTTTGGTATCATCTGTATAACGCCTTCATTTAGAGTTATAATGTCCCCTTCCTGAAGCAGCGCCGTGGTTCTACTCCACCGCTGCCCATGAGCAACGATGTCATGTCACCAATAACATACATGTTGTGTGTAAAGGCTCCTGCTGTTTGGAGTGTAAACGAAGAGCAACTTGTGAACTATGTGAGGAGACAGTACATAAAGGCTACGTTTGTACATATTGTACTATATATAAACGTTGTTTTTCCATATTGCAATATATAAAAACTACGCTTTTTACATATTGCACGATATAAAACTATGTTTTTACATATTTCACTAAATAAAAACAATGTTTTTACATATTACAGTAAATAAAAACAATGTTTTTACAGATTGCACTTTATGAAAACTATGTTTTTACATATTTCACAAAATAAAAACTATGTTTTACATATTGCAATATGTAAAAACTATGTTTTTTACATATTGCACTATATAAAAACAATGTTTTTACACATTGCACTATATGAAAACTATGTTTTTACATATTACACTAAATAAAAACTATGTTTTTACACATTGCACTATATAAAAACTATGATTTTACATATTTCACTTTATAAAAACTATGTTTTTACATATTACACTCTAGAAAAACTATGTTTTTACACATTGCCCTATATGAAAACTATGTTTTTACACATTGCACTATATAAAAACTATGTTTTTACATATTTCACTTTCAAAACTACGCTTTTTACATATTGAACTATATAAAAACTATGTTTTTACATATTGAACTACATGAAAACTATGTTTTTACACATTGCCCTATATGAAAACTATGTTTTTACATATTTCACTTTATAAAAACGACGCTTTTTACATATTGAACTATATAAAGATGATGTTTTTACATATTGCAGAGTATTTCAGGAACCACAGTCTTAACACTCGCATATCTCTCATATTTCATGATACCCCCTATAGTACGTGGAGTCGGTTAGCGCACAGCTGCAGCCAGTGGCATGTGCCCCCCCCCCCCCCCCCCAACCCCAGGAGAGAGAACATCAGATCATCTGTGCCCGTTTCCTCCCTGTGGGGATCATAAAGCTTTTACGAGAATGTGTGAAGTGGAGGGTTGTGTTGTTTGCTCCCTCTGGAATGCAGCCGGCCTCTTGTTTCTGCTCACAGACATTTTCTATATGTCTCGGTCTCTCTCTCTCTTTCTGGCCTTCTATCATCTTGCAGTGTATCCTTCACTCTCTTAATTCCTTTTCTTTTCAGAGTGTGTGTGTGTTTGGGGGACAAACAGGCGTACCTGCCTCGGGCATGTGCGGGGGAATGCAGGTTTTCAGCATTCACACGCCTAAAGCCGAGCGGAGAGGCCAATTCCGTGATTGCCTTTTTTCGGGGACGAGTCTGTGCACGAGCTGATCGGAGCAGCAGTGACTCAGCTCCTCCGAGTCGCCGAGCACTTCAAGTATCTGAAGGCTGCAGATGCTGCTTGTTTTATTTAAAGAATAATACTTCAGGCCTTTAACCCATGTTGTGCCCTCAGATAATAAGAAGCGATAATAAGTGGCTTTTAATATATTCTACTGGTATAGCATCAAACTACAGCCAATGACACGGCTAATACAACCAATATCAATCACGGTAATGATGATGTCACAGGATTTACTTCTGGAAACTGTCGTGGAATCCAAGTGAAGCAGGAGTTTAGCATCCGGAATGCCAAAATATTGAGTGCAGAATGAGAATATCATTGTTTTTGTCACTGATATATATATATATAAACAATATATATATATAGGTATATATTTATACTTTGGCTTTCATATATATATATGTATATAAACATATATATAATATATATATATATTTCTTTCTTATTATCGTGTTTTCTTTTATATTTTGTATTTTCTTTCTTATTATAGTGTTTTCTTTTATATTTTATATTTTTTCTTTCTTATTATAGTGTTTTCTTTTCTATTTTTATTTTTTCTTTCTTATTATAGTGTTTTCTTTTCTATTTTGTATTTTTTCTTTCTTATTATAGTGTTTTCTTTTATATTTTATATTTTTTCTTTCTTATTATAGTGTTTTCTTTTATATGTTGTATGTTTTCTTTCTTATAGTGTTTTCTTTTATATGTTGTATGTTGTCTTTCTTATTATAGTGTTTTCTTTTATATTATATATGTTTTCTTTCTTATTATAGTGTTTTCTTTTATATGTTGTATGTTTTCTTTCTTATTATAGTGTTTTCTTTTATATGTTGTATGTGTTCTTTCTTATTATAGTGTTTTATTTTATATTATATATGTTTTCTTTCTTATTATAGTGTTTTATTTTATATGTTGTATGTGTTCTTTCTTATTATAGTGTTTTCTTTTATATTATATATGTTGTCTTTCTTATTATAGTGTTTTCTTTTATATTATATATGTTTTCTTTCTTATTATAGTGTTCCCTCTAAACTTTTGAGTCAGAGCCCTGGACTGCAGGTCTAGAGGCACAAATGGCAAATAAAAACGTCAATCTTGCATCGCCTCATTATCTAGTGTTTTATTTTATCTTAACAATATTATTCTATTAAAACACAACTTATGCTCGGGGGCCTGTTCACCAGCTCAAAAGACGTAGGTTTAAGATCAGGATCAGGTTTCGGGTCAGGATCAGGATTAGGATCAGGATCAGGTTTAGGGTCAGGATCAGGTTTAGGATCAGGATCAGGTTTAGGATCAGGATCAAGGTTGTCGGTTTGAATTCCAGGGCCCGTGCTGAGAGGAGGATTTGTGAGAGGCGTTCAGGGCCCCGAGGACACGTTCTGTCGCCGGGGATGAAGACATCGTCGGATGAGCACACAGACAACAGGGGAGGTGCTGAGTCAGCTGTCCTCCCGGGTCAGGCCACGCTGCGCTGACTCTCTAACGCCCGGTTCCCATCAGCAGGAGTCACGAATACCACGTTCCTGTTCAACCACACGCATTGAAATACTCTCATTGCTTTATTTCATTTGAAATTTTAAAAAGCACAGCAGCACAACATACACAGAGACTGGTGCATGATGGGAACTAAGGATAGATTTTGAACGTTGGCTATTGTGAATTTTGATTATATGTATTTTCTTCAATTAAATGAACTCCCAAAACTGTTTCGACAAATAGTTACGGTCCAAGTTTGATGTCTAAATGGGGTCATTTGAATTATTTTAATTTTTTAATTTTAATTCTTACAAAACTAAGAGTCAGAAAACCAAAGTTCAATAAAAACCTGCCTATGAGACGGAGGAGAGTCACTGTACTCTAGGATATCATGTCCAATATAACAAGTACATTCACTTAAAGGAATACTTTAACTTAAAACAAACACTTGTTTTTCACTCTCCGTACTTTCTTTATATTACGATTTCATATTTGAATATATTTCAGTCACACTTGGAAGAAAATGGTGTTGAAAATGACACAAATTAGGCTTTTTAAAAGTTGCATTTCCTCTAAAATACCATGGAAAAAGACTGATTTGTCCTGGAACCGCCCCTTTAAGCCCGGGGCCCCCCAAATGGGGCACATTTTCACATTGTGGTTAAACTGTGTAAAACATTGTAATAAACACGAGCAAATAGAATGACGGTAAACATCAAATTAAAGAAGACAACTTGGGCTACAGGAACTATTTCAAAACAACTCAAACACCAGCTAAAATAATCATTAAAATATCATAATCACAATTTTCTCAGGAGTCGGCCACTCGGCATGTCTCATATTTCAAGATTATTCAAATAAAAATTCTAATTAAATCTCTGAGTTTGTTTCATCAACATGTTAAAGTTGTTAAATCTTAACTTTGGATGTGCTTCTTCCGCCTGGCTTCACATTCTGCTCTTGACGTTTCGTGACGTCTGGGCTCAGCGTCCGGGGAGGAGGCCGCGGCCGTCGCTGCTGCCATTGTTGTCGATTATCTAGTTGACTTCCCCCTCGTCGGTGTGAAAGCCGAGCGTCCGTCTCTCTGTAGTCCGGTTCCGGAGTTAGTGGGGAATAACAACAGACACCGGGGGGGTTCGCTCATGTGGACCAGAGGAGATCTGCTAAAACACCTTCTGTCCTCACTGGATTAGAGCGGACACATTCCTGGTGCTCTGCTTTGTGAATGTCCATGTGTGAGCGTTCAATACATCAGCCTGACACTTTGGGCAAGGCACCAGCAGTTTATCATAACGACAAGTGTCATAATGACAACATGGCTCGCTAATAAGTTCTTACATAAAAGTTGCAGAAACAAATGGAGTTCAGAAGAGAGAGGATCCTCCACCAGGTGTAGAGAGGGGGAGGGGGGGGGCGTCTCAGGGGAGAGCAGTTAGAGGGTGTGTGTGTGTGTGTGTGTGTGTGTGATCACGGTTTGTTGCTTTCATTCTGAGAATTGAACTGTGAGCCTTCGTTATCCAAACAAATAAAAAATAAATATATATATATACAGGACTGTCTCAGAAAATTAGAATATTGTGATGAAGTTCTTTATTTTCTGTAATGCAATTAAAAAAACAAAAATGTCATGCATTCTGGATTCATTACAAATCAACTGAAATATTGCAAGCCTTTTATTCTGATTTATTGCTGATTATGGTTTACAGCTTAAGAAAACTCAAATATCCTATCTCTAAATATTAGAATATCATGAAAAAGTATACTAGTAGGGTATTAAACAAATCACTTGAATTGTCTAATTAACTCGAAACACCTGCAAGGGTTTCCTGAGCCTTGACAAACACTCAGCTGTTATAAATCTTTTTTTTACTTGGTCTGAGGAAATATTAAAATTTTATGAGATAGGATTTTAGAGTTTTCTTAAGCTGTAAGCCATAATCAGCAATATTAAAAGAATAAAAGGCTTGCAATATTTCAGTTGATTTGTAATGAATCCAGAATGCATGACATTTTTGTTTTTTTAATTGCATTACAGAAAATAAAGAACTTTATCACAATATTCTAATTTTCTGAGACAGTCCTGTATATGATGTGAGATGTGATGGCTGTCGATATCGACAAACATTTGTATTATTATATATATTATCAAGTCTGAGCTCGGTTATTAAAAAGGGTTTAAGCCAAATGTAAAATATATATTCTATAAATTATAATATTAGTGTGTCCAAAAATCTGATTTAATAATAATAATGTCTGATTTAAAAATTATTACTTTTCTGTCATATAATTAAATTAAATATCAGTTATATACAATCATTTAAACTCAGAGATATGTATTTATTTGAGATTGATTTTTTCAAAGCTTATCTTAATAGGAGTTTGAAAAAAATTAAGCATCTCTCATACTTTAAAATAAATACAGACATGAGTTGTTTTCTTCTTCTGTGAATCAAAGTGAAAACACACAAATAGATTTAGTTTAAAAACGCACCATAAAGCATGTTATAACAAACCAGATGTCCGAGGGCCACAAACAGAAACAGTCAATCACATTTTTAAAATGCTTTTATTTTCACGGATGTTGGGTTAAAACGTAGTAAATGATCAAAAACACCTGAGCTGCAAACAATATTCAATCAATCAAACTTTTATTTCAGACTCAAGGTCCAGATAGTAAAACACATTAAATAGAATAAAATACAAACAACATCACAAGTAAAATACATCGAACTAGTAATGCTTTATAAATAAACAGCTGTACAATGTCTCCACGGCTGAGACTGGCAGAACTAAACTTTAATTTAAATAAAACAAAGATGATTTTATTAACCCGGAAGATAAATGTACACATAAGATTTCTGAAAACAGTTTGGAAAGTATTAACTCCTCCAGCCACAAACATTTTCATTATTCATTCAGCATTCCTTAACGTCAGCTTTTCAAAGGCTCGGACATAAAATGTCGTCCGCTCGGGTGCGTCCGACCCTCACCCCGGATGGACCGCGGTGGAATGTCCCGGATCGCTTCCTCCGGCTCTGTGTGAGGATTTCCACCTCGTGAGGATCCACCGACCACAGCCGGCCAGAAGAGAGAAGAACAAACTGTGTTGTGATCCTGGAATTCTAAACAGCTGCTCAGTGTTTGGCCCTGGAACCTGGAGAATGGACTTTGAGCTCAGGTGTGATGGCTCAGGGTTATTTTTCCCATCATGCTTCAGGTGTTCGTGAAGGTATCGGCTGGTTTCAGTGAACACAGTCAGACATGCCACTGTTTGGGAAAGCTCTGTGTCAGAAGATCTGATCCTTCATGTCGTCAGTGCCTCTCGTGTCAAAAGAGTTCAGAGGACAAACGATGAAATAAATCTGGATGCGAGCAAAAACAAAATTATACTTTTTTTGAAATTACCAATCTTGAGAATTTCAATCATGAAAATCCATTTTAAAGGTTGTTTCTTTTTTCTTAAATATTAGTTTTTCTGAATATGGCTCCTTGTGTCAAAACTGTAGCCAAATAGGACGTGTAAACATCTCACTTCTATCCCAAAAATTAAAATACAATCAAAACCTCACAAGCTGTTTCAAAATGTCATTTTTTGAACAAAATGATCCCATTTGAATAACTTACAAAATAAATCAGTCTTAAATTCCTTGTTTACCTTTAACATTGTCTCATTCAACGCTTCTGTGTAAGACTGGTCCAGTGTGTTGACTGTAAACATAAATGTATATATATATATATATATATATATATATATATATATATATATATAGCTTTTACCTATTTGTGTAGTGTTTTTAAAACGACATGGGTTTAAATGAAACATATTAAAAATGTTAAATTGATCATAATCTTGTATCATCGAGTTTATTTTGGTGCATGTATAACATGTATTTTGTTACGTAAGATCACCAATTATAGCACCGACGTGGGTCAAACTGTGAACTTTTATAAAGTAGTAGTATTAAGAGGATACTACTATAGTATTATAAAGAGATAAACACCACACAAAAAGACATCGCATCACTGGAATCATCTTCAAGGGTGCAGGTGACGCCCTCTAGTGGGCACCGGTGGAGTTGCGGGCGACGCCCTCTTGTGGGCACCGGTGGAGTTGTAGGTGCTTCAACAGCTGAATGTTAATTCACACACGTGTTCACGTGTGATCCTTGAGTCTCTTTGTCAGTTCAACTCAATTCAGTTTATTTTGTAAAGCCCAATATCACAAATAAAAAAATGGCCTCAGAGGGCTTTACAATCTGTACACGTACGACATCCCTGACCTTTGACCTCACATCGGATCAGGAAAAACTCCCAAAAAATAGAAGAACAAAAATGTTCACAGGGGAAGAACCCTTCAGGAGAGCAACAGAGGAGGATCCCTCTCCAGGATGGACAGAAGAATAGACGTCATGTGACCCGATGAACACATGACATCTTCTCACTTTGACAGGCGAAACAGCTCTCGGTTGCCATGGACACAGATCATGTGGTTTCGAGTTAATGTGTCCTTGGAAACCAACTACACAGCTCTCTGTTTGTTTGTTTGTTTGTGTGTGTGTGTGTGTGTGTGGGAGATGCACTATAGAGGTTTTCTTGTGTGTGCACTCGTGTGACTCATAACTCGATACAACAGGATTTACCCACAGGTGAGCGGTGAGCATTATCCAGGAACAACACTTTAGGAAGAAATACTGTATGCTCTTATTAAAATCTATTTAAAAAAGTGCAAAAGCTTTCAAATGAAGCGATACAAAAAAGACAAGGGACACCAGATATATAAAACACATCAAGATCAGAACAACAGCAAACTGCACTCTTTAGATTCACAGTTTATTTATTATCATGTGCAGCATAAAAACAACTTCTTTGATTCTAACAATCATAAAACTAAAACGGTTTCATTTTCCAAGTAACTCAAACTATTCTAATTGTTTATCTGTGTGTGTGTGTGTGTGTGTGTGTGTGTGTGTGTGTGAGAGTGAAACAACACAGTAGAAGATCCAGTGATCTGGAGCAACATGTGGAGCTCTAAGAGCTGCTGCTGCTGTTGTTGTTGTTGTTGTTGTTGTTGTTGGGTTGTGCTCCCACCCTCTTTCTGCTCACTGAAGGGTGACACGTGACCACGGAGGGCTGCCTGCACCCATCAGGACCCCCCAGTTGAAGCGTCACGGCCAGCCCAGCGGCGCTCTGACGCTGCTCTGCGGTCGATGCCCGCCTCTGGCCGCTAGAGGGCGATCACGGCCTCCGATTGGATGATGGCCAACAGTGAAGATACAGTTTATGTAAAAACATAGAAACTAACAGAGTTTCAGTTCTCAAAAGCGTTTTAAGTGATAGAAAAAATGCATTACAGTCATCAAGAAGAGACAGACAGGTCAATAGGTCCCCCGTGTCCCTCAGGCTGGTCTATTACAAGTTACTTTTGTACAATTTTTTCCCTAAAATGTACAATAAGTAAGTATCACAGTTGACTATAATATACCTTTCAACATCTTTTTATCGTCATCAGCTGATATTTAGAAAGTGGGGCACAGAACTGGTTTACAAAACGTAACATTCTCACTTTAAATTGGCCCTAATCGCCTGCCGTATATATATCGTGGATAAGAAATATGTAATACCGCAATTATCTTTACAGGTTCTGCAGAATATTAGTTAAAAATTGAACATTAAAACATGAACAATTCTTCTCAAAAGACCTTACCAGTGATATTCTTTCTTCTTTCTAAAATGTTCTTAAGCCTTTTAAGTTTAAATTAGTTCAAATTTGATATTAAAATTACAAAAAGGTCTAAGTACATTTCTTCAGACTTTTCCATTTTTAAACATTTTGCGCCTTGCGTTTGCTTGACTTTGCCAATATTTATATATCATTAATAAAGTGTGTGTTCATGGCATGTTGTTTTAAATAATAAATAATAAATGATATAAATAATAATGATACATACTACATAATAAAATACAGTCACTTTATTATTACCCAAAGTGTTTTAAATATAAAAATACCTTAACTAATTTAATTCTACTATTAACACTGTTATTCCTTTAACCCCCATTGTTCCTGTGTTGTACTCTGGGTATTTATTTAAGTTGTTTACCTCTTATTCCTTAATAATCTCTAGTCTTCTTCTCCTGTACTTGCTGTATATATATGGAGAACATGTCATATATTACATATACTCTGCATATAAATATAAACACTATTATATTAGTTATTTAGACTGTTACTACACGTGTGTGTTCAGGAGGTGTGACCTCTACCGGACCAACAGCGACCTCTAGTGGCAGGACTTAGGTTAGCTGTGAATAATTTTTCCACAAGTTTTGAATTATATTTTCTAATAATTTGTTCCGGTTGTCCTCCAGCTGGCCGGTACACATGTAGGCCGCTTCATGCCCTCGTCTCCATCGGCCTGTTCAGCTTGTTGATCTGCTATCTTCTTGCTGTCTGTATTTGTTTTAATTAGTTGAACAAGTCCTGTCCAAAAAAAAGATTTTAAAGTCAAAAAGTTATTCATTATATGCCGATGAATTGTGTTATCTGTCTAAAAAAAATAAAAAATATGTATTAATATAGATGCCGTGCTCCATAAAGCTGGTTGAATAGAGAAAATGAGCCTGAAGGAGAACGATATGAACGATTAATTCAGCATGAGCCCCCAGAAGTAATCTAATTATAGACCCAAATGAGTTACTTCATGCATTGTTAAAGAATACAAAATAAACTATTGTAGATACCACTCATGAGCACATGATGAATGATATTGATAATAGCCTTCAGGATGGAGGGATTTTAACAAAACTAACAACGTGGGTCCTATTCCAGTCTCCATCGGTGTGTTCATGCACCGTTGTGCACGGCAGGCGCTGAAACAAATAGAGGGATACTCATGGAGGTTTATTAGCCCCCCCCTTCTCTCTCTCTCTGTCTCTCTCTCTCTCCTCGGGGCATGGCAATGGCAACTGTGGAGACACATTGCCACAAATAGACTCTCTAAATATGGAGGGCTTCAGTCGAGAGAGAGAGAGAGAAAGAGAGAGAGGATGCATGATCGAATTTTGGGGCCCTCTCCACCGAAAACAAGCGTCTATGAAAAGGAACGAGACAGAAGAGGCTGAACTGTTGATGGCACTTTGTGATGTGTGTTTATGTTCTGGAGTGTTTTTGTAGTCCTACTGAGGGCAAGTGGCCGCGTGCAGCTGTGTGTGTGTGTGTGTGTGTGTGTGTGTGTGTGTGTGTGTGTGTGTGTGTGTGTGTGTGTGTGTGTGTCTCTACAGTAGATGTGCAGATTTGCCTGCAGATCTCAGATAATAATAATAATAATAATAATAATAATACAAATAATAATAATAATGATAATAATAATAATACAAATAATAATGATAATAATAATAATAATAATGATAAAAATAATAATAATAATAATAATGCATTTAATTTATTTAGATAAATGTCGTCTCATTAGAATCATAATGCAGAATGTAAAAGCTATGATGTGTCCACCATCCCATTACCGATCTCTCTGCATGCTAATGGGATTCACCCGTTTTTTAATGAGATTAATTTATTAAATTAATATGAGACCGATAAAATATTTTGGCCCGCGAGCTGTGAAACAACATTTTAAGTTGATAGGGAGCATCTTGACCATTGTTTCTGTCAACCTGTTACATGTAAGTCACAATTTTGACTCGAATATTTGGCTTCTTTTTTTGTGGCCTTATCCCATTTGAAGCTGACTTCATCCGTCTGCTGTGTGGTGCTGAGCAGGAAGCGTCCAGCAGGTGTTTACGGCTTCTTCATCCAGCCAATCAACCGGAGCGGTGAGAGTAAGAACCACAACAGGAACGTCAGGGCTTGGAAAAAAACACAAAAAGAAGCTGATATACCTCTCATCGCCTTATTGTTGTTAAGCTCTGCAGGCGATACTTCACTGTGACTCGCTGCTCCGTTCACATACAAGTAGTCACACAATGCATTGTTGTTATAAGAATATTGATTCTAGCCACTTTAAAGCTGCATTGTTTTTATCCAGTCTCACCATTTTATATACATTTCCTTAGGAGTGTTGCACTTCTCAAAGAGTTGTGATGAAGGAATATTTAAACCGTGCGGTTTAGTGACTCAACGACCCTTTTGTCTGAGGACCCTCGGCGTGCCGTGTTGCTGCAATGCACCACACTGACCTGCAGGTGACCCCTTGCTCTGACTCTCCGGCTCACACACACATTGGGGCATTGAGGCTGCAGGTGAAACGAGAACGAGAACCAGACGTCACATGAAGAATCTGTGGAAAGTGCACATTTCATCCCCTTTGAGAAGCTTCAACATCTAAATCATAATCATGAACAACACGCCTTCACGACTCCGTCCTCCTCTTCCTCCCACAGCCCGGCGTGTGTGTGCGTGTGGATGGTTGGACGGTGTCTGTACGTGCAGATATGTGCATGTGACCCTACACGTGTGCGTGTGTGTGGGTGTGTGTGTGTGTGTGTGTTCGAGCCGCCGCGTGTTGCAGCAGATGTCGCCTGCAGCCTCAGCGCTGACCCCGCTGACCTTCAGGAACATGTGACCCGCCCGCCTTGGCAAGGACAGTGTGCACTTCTCTGGCTGACGATCATGTGACGCCTCTCATTAATATGCCTCACCTCCAGATCTGCTAGGTGGCATCTTTTGCTTGATATATATACCGTTCAAAAGTTTGGGATCACCCAGACAATTTCGTGTTTTCCATGAAAACTCACACTTTTATTTATCAAATGAGTTGCAAAATGTATAGAAAATATCGTCAAGACATTGACAAGGTTAGAAATAATGATTTGTATTTGAGTATTAATTTTTTTCTTCAAACTTTGCTTTCGTCAAAGAATGCTCCTTTTGCAGCAATTACAGCATTGCAGACCTTTGGCATTCTAGCTGTTAATTTGTTGAGGTAATCTGTTGAAATGTCACCCCACGCTTCCTGAAGCACCTGCCACAAGTTGGATTGGCTTGATGGGCACTTCTTGCGGACCATACGGTCAAGCTGCTCCCACAACAGCTCAATGGGGTTGAGATCTGGTGACTGTGCTGGCCACTCCATTACAGACAGCATACCAGCTGCCTGCTTCTTCCATAAATAGTTCTTGCACAATGTGGAGGTGTGCTTTGGGTCATTGTCCTGTTGGAGGAGGAAATTGGCTCCAATCAAGCGCTGCCCACAGGGTATGGCATGGCGTTGCAAAATGGAGTGATAGCCTTCCTTATTTAAAATCCCTTCTACCTGGTACAAATCTCCCACTTTACCAGCACCAAAGCAGCCCCAGACCATCACATTACTCCACCATGCTTGACAGATGGTGTCAGGCACTCTTCCAGCATCTTTTCACCTGTTCTGCGTCTCACAAATGTTCTTCTGTGTGATCCAAACACCTCAAACTTGGATTCATCTGTCCAGAACACCTGTTTCCAATCTTCCTCTGTCCAATGCCTGTGTTCTTTTGCCCATACCAATCTTTTCTTTTTATTGGCCAGTCTCAGATATGGCTTTTTCTTTGCCACTCTGCCTAGAAGGCCAGCATCCCGGAGTCGCCTCTTCACTGTCGACGTTGACACTGGCGTTTTGCGGGTACCATTAAAGAAGCTGCCAGTTGAGGACCTGTGAGGCGTCTATTTCTCAAACTAGAGACTCTAATGTACTTGTCTTCTTGCTGAGTTGTGCACCGGGGCCTCCCACTTCTCTTTCTGCTCTGGTTAGAGCCCGTTTGTGCTGTTCTCTGAAGGGAGTAGTACACACTGCTGTCAGAAATGTTCAGTTTCTTTGCAATTTCTCGCATGGAATAGCCTTCATTTCTAAGAACAAGAATAGACTGGCGAGTTTCACAGGAAACTTCTTTTTTTCTGGCCATTTTGAGAGTCTTATCGAACCCACAAATGTGATGCTCCAGATAATCAACTAGCTCAAAGGAAGGCCAGTTTTATAGCTTCTCTCATCAGCAAAACAGTTTTCAGCTGTGCTAACATAATTGCACAAGGGTTTTCAAGGGTTTTCTAATCAGATATTAGTCTTCTAAGGCGATTAGCAAACACAATGTACCATTAGAACACTGGAGTGATAGTTGATGGAAATGGGCCTCTATACACCTATGGAGATATTTCATTAGAAACCAGACGTTTCCACCTAGAATAGTCATTTACCACATTAACAATGTATAGTGTGTATTTCTGATTGATTTAATGTTATCTTCATTGAAAAAAACAATGCTTTTCTTTGAAAAATAAGGACATTTCTAAGTGATCCCAAACTTTTGAACGGTAGTGTATATATTTAAATATTTGGGCCAGCTGAGCTCGTGGGAATGACACCTGCTGGACCGAGAGGCAGCTGCCACTCTGGCAGGTTTTGGGGTGAAGACAGTTTTTTGGGGGGCGTAAGGGAACATTGTCCAGCCGTCATTTAGGACCGGTTGCAGTTATATTTGTTACCGTGGAATTTTTGCTTTGATTTCTTTTTCTAGTGTTATGAAGTTTCTCTGATCTCAAAAAATCCTGAACGAAAATATTTCCACATTAATGATCTGGGGGCAGTTTTCTTAAATAGTGGCACACAGTGCACAAAACCATTATTTATTATTTAAGTTGAAGACGACATATGAAATACATGGCGATCCAGAGATTGTGTGATGGGTAAACGCTCACTCTGTCAATGGTGATTTTTAATGGGTGTAATGTTTGCCTTCTTAATTTAGCATGTTAGTAAGTGAGTAAGTAACTAAAGCCAAAACATGTGAACAGTTCAAAGATCTAAAAGTACAACACACTGTAAAAGATGGTACAATAAAATAAATAAACAGAGAAGATAAAAAGCAGGACATAGAATATTTAGTATAGGATTGAGCTAATTAGGCCTAAATGTAACAAGTAATATGTAACTTAAGCTGATAGGAATGTCATTTATGTAATTATTTTACTGCTAATCAGTCATATACTCAGCATTAGACACATTCTACTGTCACGATGGGAAATGTCAGTAACATCCTGACAAAATAATCTCTCTCTCTCTCTCTCTCTTTCTCTCTCTCTCTCTCTTTCGAAGACAACAGAACTTATTGTTGCTCATCTTTTGGCCTCCTCTTGTCCAGTAAGCCATCTGAAACAATGATTCAATGTATAAACACAGGGACACCGATGACACCACGGCTTGAGCAAACGTTCTTCTTCTGTTCAACAATGCATCTTTTATTTTTACTTCTTTTAAATCACTTCTTAAACCCCCATTTTTTAATAGAACAGCTTTTAAGTGATGTCATCCTTTTATGCTGTTCTTTGGTTCCTCTAATTTAGTTTGTCTTTTGTTCTTTATTTAGTGTTTTACCATTCCATTTGTTTTGCCTTGATTCTCTGAAGAGAACTTTGTAAACTCTGCTTTTAAAGGTGCTATATAAATAAAGTTACTATTATAATTCTTATTCTTATTACTACTATTCTTCTTCTTCTTCTTATTACTATTATTATTATCATTCTTATTATTCTTATTAATATTCTTATTCTTATTATTACTATTATTATTATTGTTATTAATATTATTATTATGACTATTATTATTATAACTATTATTATTATTATTATTACTATTATTATTACTACTACTATTATTATTATTATTAGTAGTAGTAATATTATTATTATTATTATTATTATTATTATTATTATTATTATTATTATCTTTTAAGACGCTTTAATAACTCTTCTCTTCCTTTGGTTTTCTCTTAGTTGGGGCGGTTCAGGGGAGCTCTGCTGGTCGTGTTCCTCCCCGTCTCCAGCGCCGGCTGCCGGTCCGTTGAGACGCTGCTTGGCCGGAGGGCGCTGCAGCCAGGTGGCGACCCGGCATGGCGCACCTGGCACGCAGCGCAGAGCGTGATGGAGCTGCAGCCAACGAGTCCGAGAGCTGCCCACACCGGCCGATCTGCCACCAGCACACACTCAGACACTTATATAAAACACTCTGGCAGGACCATTGAAAAGCTCTTATCTATTGATGCACATTATTGTTTATATATATATATATATATTTATATATACTTATTATGAAGCGTTTAGTTGTGTTGTGAAAAATTCAAAGTTGTGCCATCACTCAATGATCTGATGATGGCTTTAAAGGCGAATAATATCGTCGTATTTACGTTAAAATCCAAACTCAAAGGAGCTAAAGTTGATATTCAGAGCATTAATATATATTCTCTTTGTCACGATATAGTGGTCTAATGTCTGCCTGAGCAGAAAATGAAGTCTCTTTCCCTCTCTGTGTGTAATCTGAGCTTTTCATTGCTTTGTTTATTGCCGTGCATGCTTGCAAAAAAATAAAAAAGTCACAGTTCTCTCACTGCTCTCTTCAAAAAATATTTTTTGGAGAAACAAGCAACTCATTTTTTTTTGCATCGTGCCAACTTCTGTGAGACAGAGAGAGAGTCGCGGGTCCACTTACTAACTGTTAGTCTCAGTCGGCAACATTCGGCCTGATTGATTCAAACCGAAGCGACTGACTTCTCCTCCACATGTCAAACCTCAGCCGGTCTTAACAGACAATTACTGTGAATCTGCATTTCATTGACAAATGTTAGTCGAGTGTGAAGACCGCGTCCCTAATCTGGCGAGTCTCTTGCATCACTTCGATGTTCCGTGAAGACGGACAGCGTCCCGAAAGGATGTGACTCCTCACGACGACTGCGGTCCAACGGTCGCCGGGCAGGAGAGGATTCCTGCTCTTCAAAGTTTTAGAAACTGACTTACTGACTGTCCCTCATGAACAGAGCCCGGGTCCCCCACTGTCCCTCATGAACAGAGCCCGGGTCCCCCTGACCCTCATGAGCAGAGCCCGGGTCCCCCATTGTCCCTCATGAACAGAGCCCGGGTCCCCCACTGTCCCTCATGAACAGAGCCCGGGTCCCCCACTGTCCCTCATGAACAGAGCCGGGTCCCCCACTGTCCCTCATGAACAGAGCCCGGGTCCCCCACTGTCCCTCATGAACAGAGCCCGGGTCCCCCATTGTCCCTCATGAACAGAGACCAACAAAGAAAAAACACAAAATATAAAAGAAAACACTATAATAAGAAAGAAAAATTACAAAATATAAAAGAAAACACTATAATAAGAAAAAGAAAATACAAAATATAAAAGAAAACACTATAATAAGAAAGAAAAATTACAAAATATAAAAGAAAACACTATAATAAGAAAAAGAAAATACAAAATATAAAAGAAAACACTATAATAAGAAAGATAAATTACAAAATATAAAAGAAAACACTATAATAAGAAAGAAAAAAGAAAAATATATAAAAGAAAACACTATAATAAGAAAGAAAAATTACAAAATATAAAAGAAAACAGTATAATAAGAAAAAGAAAATACAAAATATTTTTTTTAAAAACACTATGCAGAAGGTGGTAGTGTGTATGAACAGTTTTGGATGCAGTTTTAAAAGACAGATAGTAATAATATGTCTCATGATAAGTGAGGTGGTGTTGAGTGAATATCGGACTGATTTGTTTCATCACTCCAAATGAAGTACTTTTTACTCTGTTTGCTCCACGTGTTACGCAACAGTTTTTGTTTCCAACACACACAGTGACATAACATAATTGTATATACGGCAATCATATTCTTGAGCCAGAGATTGTCAGCTTGCGTAAACCTCCCGGTTTCATTCCAGCTTTGTTGACGAATATCTTGTTTATTGATACACAGAAACCTAGAAACACAGAAACACAGAAAGAATGCCTTAAAAAATAAATAATCAGGTTCAAAATCACATCCAGGTTGCGGGGCGCTGCTGCTCTCTGATTGGTTGAAGCTCCCCGGGTTTGACTCCCCTTCGTGACCTTTTGTCAAAATGTCATCGCAAATCTTCTGCGTCACTTTCCATTTTCATACCGTCTATAAAAAGGATAGCCATAAAAAAAATATCTTTACAATCGCTGCCCGTCCAGAGAGGAGAATCATCACCTCATTACCAGCCTCGTCTGAGGGGCTGATTATGGGATGGAAGGAACCCGCCCCAAACAGAGCCGAAGCCCGGGGCGCCCCGGTGGCTCAGTCTGCTGTAATGGCTGCATGGGGGTTGAGTTGCGAGCTCATTGCACCCCGTTGCATCTCTCTCTCCCTTCACTTCCATGTATACCTGACACACACACAAAAAAGGGAGAAATACATTTGAAAAATATCAGAACGATGGTTTGTCCTCTCTCTCCTTTAATAATACTAAAAAATACCAATAAGCAAAGAGAGCAGTGGAAATCTCACTCAAATATGCCACCCTGGATCCTTTTTTAAAATTCTTATACTTGATATTTTATTTAGATATTTTTACAGAAATACATCCTTCAAAAGTAAGCATGCATAATAATAATAGAAAAAAGAAAAAAAATGAAAATAAAGTAAAAATTAACCATGCATCTGGCCAAGAAGGGCAATAAGGAAACACAAAAATAAAAATGTTAAAGCAGGAAAATAACTATCAATAAGGAAGCAAAAAAATCAAAACAACCATGCAACACTGGATCCTATTAATGATCCCACACACACTCGCGCGCTGTGATCCCACTGTGAAGACACCCTGGGATGAAATAATCCATTGTGTGTGTGTCCTCGCCTCGATATGGTAATCCAGGATTAATTATGGGCCGACCCTAATGAGTATCTCTCTCTTGCTCCTCTTAGATATGTTAATGTGACCAGCAGTGGACAGCGGCGAGAGGCCTTTTGTTAACTCTGTGTTCTGTAAAAAGAGGCGGGACGGGACAGAAAGAGACGAGGACGAAGGTTCAGTGGCCGTTATTTTAAATAATATAGTGAAACGAAGTATATATACTCACTGGGTCACTAGAAATCAGTGGATAATTGCAGTAAATGTGACTGTGGAGAGACAAAAATATGTAAAGAGCAGAGTGAATTTGAAGAATATTAAGATACACGGTACAAGTTGTGATGAACTATGGCTGTGTGAATATGGGCCGAGAGGAAGTGAGCTCTCGGAACATCCGTCATCCTCTTTGCTTGAGAGGTGATGGATGAGAAGAGCGAGAGAGAGAGAGAGAGAGAGAGAGAGAGAGAGAGAGAGAGAGAGAGAGAGATGGCGGTGTGGGAAGATGCTGGTTCAAGATCTGATGTTTGGAGCCATGTTGTTGCACAATATATATCGATGGAGCAAATATTATAGATAAAGTTATTCAAACTAAAGATTACTGGAAGCTCAGCCCCGAGCCGGATGAAGTTAAAACTCCTCAGCAGGGGTGCAAGAACATCTGCATATTTTCAAATGATTTACTTTAGACTATTATTGTTTTTAGATGTGTATTACTTATGCATTACATAGTAATAACACATAGTTTTAATACTTTATACACAATAGTTTTGAACCTGTCGTAACGGGCACTATAGTCATCTGTCATGTGATACTTTTATTGTTGGCATTGCTTTGTTGTCCTCACTTCAATACAAAAAAATTTGGTGTTAGGATGACACAATAGTAACACCTGCACATGCAATGAAAGCAACAACAACAACAACAACACAACTACAGGATGTATTGCACGGTACAACATGTATATGTTCTACATTATTGCATTCATCTCATTGTTAGTGTTCCTTTTGTTTGTGTTTTATATTAACTACACTGCTTGATAGATAATAATAGTTCAATAAAACAACAACAACAACAACAACAAACACTCCCAATAGACAAGATGTGACTTTATTTATCCACATTGGACTCAATGTGTTCCAGCAGCACAATAAGCAGTTTTAAGATGGATATAACAGGTAATTAACTATTTCAAATGAATAAACTTAACACAAAATAGAACTTCAGTAAAAGATATTTGCATGTTATACATCACAATAGCTTCAAGGATCAAGACTATAGAGCACAATAACAATTCATAAAGCATGTAAAAAAACAAAAACAAGACAGAATATAAATACAACCAGAACAAACAAATAAAATGAGTATCATTGCATGAGATGATGATGTGTTTGTGTGTGTGTGTGTGTGTGTGCGTCTCTCTCCTCCTGTGTGTGTGTGTGCGTCTCTCCTCTTCTCATGTGTGTGTGTGCGTCTCTCCTCTTCTCATGTGTGTGTGTGTGCGTCTCTCCTCTCCTCCTGTGTGTGTGCGTCTCTCCTCTTCTCATGTGTGTGTGTGCATCTCTCCTCTCCTCCTGTGTGTGTGCGTCTCTCCTCTTCTCATGTGTGTGTGTGTGCGTCTCTCCTCTCCTCCTGTCTGTGTGTGTCTCTCCTCTTCTCATGTGTGTGTGTGCGTCTCTCCTCTCCTCCTGTCTGTGTGTGTGTCTCTCCTCTTCTCATGTGTGCGTGTGCACGTCTCTCCTCTTCTCATGTGTGTGTGTGCGTCTCTCCTCCTGTGTGTGTGTGTGCGCGAGCGCGTGTGCGCGTGCGTCTCACTTCTCCTCTTGTGTTGTTCGTCGGAGTTTCTGTCCAAGGTGCTGAAATGTGCTGCTCCGGGGACGGGTCACGTGACTGCGCTTTTTTTCTTCTCTCTCTCCCCCGCCACCCCCCCCCCCCCCCCTCTCTCTCTCCTCTTTCGCTCGCTCGCTTATGTGCGCGCGTGTAGGCTGAGCACAGGGGGGAGGGGGGGAGGGAGGGGGGACACCTCAGTCCTCATCATAAGCGAGTCGGGCTCACGAGGAAAAAGCTTCTCGAACACCGCGGCGGGCTGCAGCCGCGTGGATCCGGTGCAGTTGAATGCGTAACTTTGACTCATCATTTTCTTCTTCTTCTTTTCTTCTTCTTCTTCTTCTTTCTTTCGCCGTTGCAAGACACCATAGTGTGTGTGTGTGTGTGTGTGTGTGTGTGTGTGTGGAAACTGTGTGGATGATGGGCACTGCGCGGGAGTGGGCTGCTGCCCACCAAGTCTGAAGAAGAACATGTAAGAAGTCCGCGGAGCTGCTTCCTCCTCGGATCCGCAGACCGCACCATGCAGAAAGGGATGCGACTCAACGACGGCCACATCACCTACCTGGCTCTGCTGGCGAAGAAGGACGGCACGCGGAGAGGTTGCCTGAGTAGGAAGAGCTCCGACAACACGAAATGGCATTCAAAGTGGTTCGCCTTGTTGCAGAACATGCTGTTTTATTTCGAGAACGACTCCAGCTCGCGACCCTCCGGACTGTACCTGTTGGAGGGATGCGCGTGCGACCGCGCGCCGTCGCCCAAACTGTCGCTCTCCGCGAAGGAATGCTTAGAGAAGCAGGTGAGAGATCGATTCCCGCCGCGGAAGCCGCTTGCACTTTAAAGTCCAAACCGAACGGCCTCGACGACACTTGACGTGTGTTCCCGTCTGTCTCCCGTTGGGAGAAAACTTGCTCTCCTTTCGGAGTGGCGCCCGCGCGCGAGAGGGGGGGGGGGGGGCAGCAGAATCTCAAAACGTTATTTTTTGTTTTTACATTTTCAATGTGTTATTATCCCAAACGTCTATATTTATCACGCAAACAATGGCCCGGAGATGTTCACTTGACGTCGGCTGTTGCGTAATGGCGTCATTCTATAACTGATTTGATTGTCTTCCATTCTGCACTTAAAAATAGCCTCGAATACGCAGCCGCAAAAAGAACATGTTTAAAGTTGACACCAAATAAAACGCAATCCTGGGAGGAACTTCTGCTTTTCCAGCTTCCTTCCTCCATACTGGTTTGTCTCTCCTCATCACAACAACATGCGTTGCGGCACATTTTTATTTTTTTATTTTTTATTTTATGTAAGAGGCTGTATTTTTAGACATCGAGGGGATCGCAGCTCTATATCGGCGGGGGTGTAAAGTAAAAAAAAAAACAGCATCCCAAAAACTTCGCAGGTTATTGCCATCTTGCGGAGGAGAGCTGCCCCCCCCCCCCACACACACACACACCTTTCCCCCTGTCGTTTTTGACGTATTGATTTAATTCCTTGTCTTGATATTAATAGCATCCTACCTTGGCAACTGCGTCTCTCTCCTCCGGTTCACAGCGGCTTGGGTTCATTTGATATATAGCTCAGATGTCATAATGAATGAATGAAACCCCAAACGATATGTCCCAGGCATGCTTTTTTTTTTTTCAGTACCCCGCCCCCCCCACACACACACACACACACACATTTGTTTTGAATTCCTCAGGCATTTAGTGCCATGGATTAACATGACATAACGTGTGAGAGGCTGCACAATATCCACTCTTTAAAACAAATTTAAAAAATGTATGCCAGTGTGACAGGGTCAGACATAATCTCAGGGAAAAGCATTGCTTGCAGAATAAGAAAAAACACGTTGTGAAGGCTTTAGGGAGGCTGATGCTGCTGGAGGAATAAACCTTGTGGCATAAAAAAAGCATTTAAGAGCCGAGAGAAGCGGTCAAGCAGCTGTGATCTGTGACTGCAGTCTCTTTCCCTGCAGCATGAGTCCATGAATAATTGAAGTCAAAAGTCATTTTCATCTGGTCAGTCGTCTTTGTTTTTCAGGAAGAACAAAAAAAGGAAAAGTTCTCACTGTTTTCCCCATCGTGTAATGTTTAATTTGGCATTTATTTCCCTCTTGAGTGCATGTACATGAACGTTTCCACAAGAACGTAGAGGAACACCTGCATGTTGCACTTTCATTATGAAGCATGTCCGCACAACAAAAGTGAGATGGACAAGTTTCCCTCTGAAAACAATCGCACACGTCATGTGTGTGTCGAGTTTTGTGTAACAGTGCATGCAACAAATGACTGAAACCTGCGACGTGAAAATGTAAAAAACATCCGATGACTGCTCACATTATTCTGGACTCACAGGTGTTGTTGAACATAACTCCATTGCAACTAGAACTTATGTTCTCTCTAAAGAAATCCCCAACACGTCATATCCACCTGCTAATATGCACATGTGTTTGCATTTCATATTTAATATAAATAGCAAAATGATCTATATCAACAATTGAAGATGTTTGCATATATTTTGTTGCAATATAGCCAAAGCTATATTTGTAAAAACCATCCCGTTAAATTATCCAGCTTCCTCGCTGGGTTGTCTGGTCGTGACCCCGATCCTGAGATATCATATTTATATTTTCCTGTGTAAATGACAGTTTACATTAATTATGAGCGACTCAGTGGCTCTGAACGTTTCTGTGTTTTCATCTGTTAACTTTGACATCCTGAGTTTCTTTTCTCCTTTTTTTTTAAAGAGTAGTTTTTTTTTACCGTGGTCCACTACTCATTATTCATATTCATTTAATGTGTTTATTTAACTCTGTAATGCTTCCTTCTGGTCATATGACATCTATTCATCTGTTCATCCTGGAGAGGGATCCTCCTCTGTGGCTCTCCTGAAGGGTTCTTCACTTTTGTCCTTGTGAAAGTTTTTTAAAAACATTTTCGGGGAGTTTTTCCAGATCTGATGTGAGGTCAAAGGTCAGGGATGTCGTATTTGTACAGATTGTAAAGCCCTCGTTGTGATATTAGGCTATAATAAAAGAAACCGGATTGAATAGTTGCCTAAAATTAGCCAGAAATAAAAGATGCGGAGCAGAAATAATTTATATTAGTCAAATGAGTTGTTTTTCAAGGCCCTGACTACAACAGCCCACGTGGTCCTTTAGTCATGAGAACTTGTTGGCCGCTCTTAAACTCCTAAACTTTACTCCCCGTCGAGCGAGTTTCCTTAAAAACCCTGTCGGGACAAGAGCTCTATTCTCGGGATGAAATATGTGAGTGACATCTATGATGACAGCTGTTCACGCCGGCTGCTCCAGTGAATTTATTTCAACAGTGAATTAAATGAATTTGAAAGCCTTCAATTAGCATAACACAGTCTTCTGTTCAGCACGTGTCCCCTTTTACATAATATGTGTCAGGAATAAATTCTCTTCAGTTTTTGTGTTATTTGTGTGGGGGTGTGAACATTTTCTGTGCACAATTTGTATCCGTATTTGCACAAATGCAACGTTTTTTTTTTTTTTTTTTACGTGCGAGAACCGCACGTTAATCACGCGCAAGCGCACACGTCTGCGTGCGTCCACGTCTGGACGTCTTGTGCGTGCGGCCCGATGTATTTTGTCCCGCCGTGACCTCCTGGCACGCCGCGATGTCGATCTCTTAAGAGGTGAAATGAAAACCGGAGGAGTAATTAATGCGCCGGGTGTCTGAGGCGGCATACAGATTTCCCTTTTCACTTTCCCCGTGCACTCTGGGAAAAACAACAAACAAAGAATGACACTCGAGTCAACGAGCGGACGTCGCAGGTCACCTGAGGCCATGTGACTGTAGATTTATGACATTAAACTGGATCCATATGCAGATTACAATAGATTTATGATGAGCGTCTTAGTCTGCATGTACTGTGTGTGTGTGTGTGTGTGTGTGTGTGTGTCAGAGCTGCAGGAGGATTGGTCGGGCCGAGTGCTGGATCTTATCTGTGTGTGTGTGACAGGGAGAGGGACAATGCTGCGAATAGATGCCAAGCCAACTGCCACCTTGCAGAGGGGCTACGGCGCTTTTTATAGCCTATCGCTCCTCGAGAAGGCAAAAAAGATGTTTCTCTCTTTCTCTCTCTCTCTCTCTCTCTCGTCCGTCTCTCCCTCCTCATTGTATTCTTTGAGAGTGTTCTACTTTTTTTAAATGTTCTTATTCCCCATTTAGAAAAGGCGAGCTACAGTTTAAGCCCACAGTTACTATGGCAACCCCTATTTGCATCTGAAAAAAGAAGTGCATTTGAAGGGGGGGGGGGGGACGACGAAATGTGCAACAACATGCCTCAGCATTGTGCTCCACTCAGCAAGTGCAGCAAAATATATGAGCATGTAAGAAATGTGAGGTGGCGGAGGGGCGGAGGTGAAGAGGAAATGCTTGTTTTTTATATCTTTTTCGGTGTTTCATGGAACTGAACTAAAGAAAGAAAGGATCTAGTCTACCGTCATATTTCATAACGTGACTATTGTTTGTAGGGAGTTGTACAATCATTTCGTGGAACTTCATTTTTTTAAGTATAATCATGGCAGGTTGTACAGTAAACCAATTTATACTGAGCAAAACAGCACCGGTGGGTTCAGGGTTGAGTTATCGTCGTAATTCTCAACACTATCTGTGTCCAAAGGTCAAAGAGCAAGTGGATCGATGACTAAATGAATGCATCCGTACATCAATAGCGGACCCTTATATCTTCTGCACCACGGTATTTATAGTCCCAATTGTTTTAAAATGTGTCTCTTAATGTATTTTCTTTCTCATTTCACTTTTTTAAACGCCAAGTTCTATAACTCGGTTTACGGCAGGTGGTTCAAATTAGACTTTAAAAAAAAGAAGAAAAAATTACCTACCGTCATATTTCATAACTTAACTTTTGTTTGTCGGGAGTTCGACAAGAATTAGGTAGAACTTTACTTTTCCTTTACAGAATTCATGAAGTATAATCGTGAAGTGTAGGTCAGTAAACGAGCTGAACTAAACAGAAGTGTTGTGTTCAGGGTTAAGTTATCGCCGTAATTCTCAACACAGAAGTGGATCGATGACTTGAATCGACTTAATGAATGCATCCGTACATCAATAGTGGTCCTTTATATCTTCTGCACCACGGGATTAACAGACCCATTTCTTTTTAAAATGTGTCTCTTCATGTATTTCTTTTCTCATTTCAATTTTAAAACATCAAGTTGTATAATTCGGTTTACGGCAGGTGGTTCAAATTAGACGAGGAAGAATAAAACATTAGCATTTGGTACTGAACCAGAGGATTTGCGGCGTCACACATTATGTTATAAAAGCAACTCTCATGAAGTATCGTGGAGATAAAACCATATTAAGTAGGTTATTAATTACTTCTCACAGAACATTAGCTGTAAATGCAATGCATGATAGAAAAAAAAGTTAAACCGAACATTTGAACAACGCTTTCTGGAGTCCAGGTCTACTCGAAAAAAGCTTTTTTTTAAATAAAAAATGTGGAGGCCACATGTATCATAATAAGTACGTCGTGGTACAGTACCGGTATTCATACTTTCTCTCAAATATATATTTTTTTCCAGAGATTTTTCTCCATTGTCTCACTTACCGAGAGTCTCTGCGGTAAAAAGAGAAGCTCGACCTCACCGCTCGCAGGAGGCGAGAGATGGGAAGCACGTTATTGACAAAAGGCTCATCGGGAAACACGGAACATTACTCCCCTTCTCAAATGGTTTGCTCTTGGCATTTGGGAGGAATAAAAAATAAATAAATAAATCCAATATATTGGATTTGTGGGTTTCTATTGACAATGCATTATATCATTTGATGTGTTTAGGCTGTCTGTGCTGTTAATGCAATGACCACCACTTTGTGTTGATGTGAGGATTCCACCTGATAAATTAGAAAACAATTCCACATGCATTTGCCATTAATTGCCATTTCTGAACCTGTAAGGCCGTCGGGGTCACCGGGGGGGATAATTGGCGAGGGAGTTAAAAAAAGAAAAGCGTCGGGCGAGCGACACAGAGGTTGTTTGTGTCACTAATATAAAGCCAAATCACCGGGACAAAACGAAATGCGGCGTCAGTCGAGAGGCTTTCCGCCAATTCAGAGGTGAGTTGCCAGGTTACGGGCAGAATGCACAGAGGCTTTATAATGAATCTCTTAAGACTTTTCCCTCAGGATCGCGCTCACTCTCCCACTCCTACACACACACGGGCATGCATGTGTGTGTGTGTAGACACAACTTCAATTTTAACACAATGTGGGAAGAAGAAAAAAAGACAGTCACAGATGACGTATCATGCGAGGTTTTCCTAATATTCTTGCACTTAAAACCCCATTAATATACACTATCGTTCAAAAGTTTTGGGTCATCCAGACAATTTCGTGTCTTCCATGAAAACTCACTTTTATTTATCAAATGAATTGAAAATTGAATAGAAAATATAGTCAAGACATTGACAAGGTTAGAAATAATGATTAATATTTGAAGTATTAATTTTGTTCTTCAAACTTCAAGCTCAAAGGAAGGCCAGTTGTATAGCTTATATCACCAGCATAGCTGTTTTCAGCTGTGCTAACATAATTGCACAAGGGTTTTCTAATCAGACATTAGTCTTCTAAGGCGATTAGCAAACACAATGTACCATTAGAACACTGGAGTGATAGTTGATGGAAATGGGCCTCTATACACCTATGGAGATATTTCATTAGAAACCAGACGTTTCCACCTAGAATAGTCATTTACCACATTCACAATGTATAGAGTGTATTTTTGATTAATGTTATCTTTATTGAAAAAACAGTGCTTTTCTTTGAAAAATAAAGACATTTCTTAGTGACCCCAAACTTTTGAACGGTAGTGTAGATATACCGATTGTCTTGTTCAATGCTGATTCTTTCCATCATTTCTATTTTCAGTACTACTTTACCGTCACGTTCAATCATGACAACCAGAAGGCTTTGGAGCTCCGCACGGAGGACGTCAAGGACTGCGACGAGTGGGTGGCTGCCATCACACAGGCCAGGTACCTCCCACACATCACCTCTCACCTGCATGCACGCAGTCAGGCTGTGAGGATGTTGAGGAAATGTGTGTGTGTGTGTGTGTATGTGTGTGTATAGCCTGTGATATCGGACATTGAAAGGGTTTTCAGAGCTATATCGGGTTGTACAACTCGATATAATTAGTTTTTTACATGATGGCATCCCATAGATTTGCATTTTTCAGCATTCTCTCATATGCAGAACTTTTCTGCTGAAGTTTCCTTTTTGTCTAACTTGCGAACACACATGTTGTCCTGCATCCAGTGATATAACAAACATTCACTGGGGAATCATCCACTGCCAACATTACATTACATTACACGTCATTTAGCTGACACTTCTATCCAAAGCGACTTACAATAAGTGAATTTATGCATGAGAACAACAAGAATCAAGAAAGTAACATTTCTTCAAGAAAGCCAAATTACAAAAATACTATAAGTAATACCACGAGTATTACCATAAGTAATACTATAAGTAATACCATAAGTAATACCATAAGTAATACCATAACTAATACTATAAGTAATACCATAAGTAATACCATAAGTAATACCATGAGTAATACTATAAGTAATACCATAACTAATACTATAAGTAATACTATAAGTAATACCATAAGTAATACTATAAGTAATACCATAACTAATACTATAAGTAATACTATAAGTAATACTGTAAATAATACTATAATAATACTATAAGTAATACCATAAGTAATACCATAACTAATACTATAAGTAATACCATAAGTAATATTATATAAATAACACCAGTAATACAAGTAATACATACCATAATAATACTATATAAGCAATACCATAACTAACAATTATAAGTAACCATAACCATAGCACACCATAACCAATAACCAATAATTAATAAGTAATACCATAAGTAACACCATATAACACAAATAATATATAATACCATAAGTAATATATATAATAACCATAAGTAATAACACTATAAGTAATACATAATACTATAAGTAATAAGTATTATAATAATTATAAGTAATACATAATTATAAGTAATACCATAAGTAATACCATAAGTAATAATTATAAGTAATAATAATAATATAATACCATAAGTAATAACAACCAATCATAAGTAATACCATAATTACATATAATACCATAAGTAATACCATAAGTAATAACTAATACATTAAGTACCATAAGTAATAATTACAAGCACACCATAACTAATAATTATAAGTAATACTAAGTAATACCATAAGTAATACCATAAGCACAATAACTAATACCATAAGTAATACCATAAGTAATATAAGCATACCATAACTAATAATTATAAGCACACCATAAGTACCATAATAATACCATAAGTAATACCATAAGTAATACTATAAGTAATACCATAAGTAATACTATAAGCACACCATAAGTAACACTACCATAAGTAATACCATAAGTAATACCATAACCAATACCATAAGTAATACCATAAGTACATTATAACGAATAATTATAACAATACACAATATACCATAATACACCATAAGTAATACCATAACTAATAATTATACACACATAAGTAATACCATAAGTAATACCATAAGCACACCATAAGTAATACTATAGCATACCATAAGTAATACCATAACGAATACTATAAGCAATACCATAAGTAATAATTATAAGTAATACCATAAGTAATAATATACAATAACCATAAGTAATAATAAGTACATAAGTAATACATTATAATATAAGTAACACCATAAGTAATACTATAAGTACTACCATAAGTACCAAGTAATACAATCCATAATAATAAGTAATACCCTAAGTAATAGCATCAGTAATACCATAAGTAATACCATAAGTTATACCATAAGTAACACTATAAGTAATACCATAAGTAATAATAACATAAGTAATACCATAAGTAATACTATAATTAATACCATAAGTAATACTATAAGTAATAATACCATAAGTAATACTATAAGTAATACTATAATAATAACATAAGTAATAATTATAAGTAATAACAATAAGTAATACCATAAGTAATAATTATAATACTATAACTAATAATTATAAGTAATACCATAAGTAATAATAACAAGAATAATATACTAAGCACACCATAAGTAATACCATAATCACCATAAGTAATACCATAAGTAACTATAAGTAATACCATATTATAACTAATACCATAAGTAATACCATAAGTAATACCATAAGCACACCATAAGTAATAACTATAAGTAATTATAAGTAATACCATAAGTAATACCATAAGTAATACCATAAGTAATAATAATACCAATACCATAAGTAATACCATAAGTAATATATAATAATACAAGTAATACCATAATACTAATAATACCATAAGTAATACCATAAGTAACTATAACTAATACCATAAGTACCATAAGTAATACCATAAGTAATACCATAAGTAATAATTACAAGTAATACCATAAGTAATACCATAAGTAATACCATAACTAATACCATATTACACAAGTAATACTATAAGCACACCATAAGCACACCATAAGTAATACCATAAGTATAATTATAAGTAATACCATAAGTAATACCATAAGTAATACCACAAGCACACCATAAGTAATACATTATAAGTAACCATAAGTAATACTATAACTAATACCATAACTAATACATAATAATATAACGACCATAAGTAATACCATAAGTAATACTACATAAGTAATACCATAAGTAATACCATAAGTAATACCATAACAATATAAGTAATAATTATACTAAATACCATAAGTAATACCATAACTAATACTATAAGTAATACCATAAGTAATATTATAACGAATACTACAAGTAATACCATAACGAATACTATAAGTAATACCATAACTAATACTATAAGTAATACCATAAGTAATATTATAACGAATACCATAAGTAATACCATAAGTAATACTATAAGTAATACCATAAGTAATACCATAACGAATACTATAAGTAATACCATGAGTAATACTATAATAATACCAATCATGAATATGCTAATACACTGAACCAATGTATACGACTAATGCAAATTGTACCTAACCCAAAAGACTCAAGACTACAGTCTTTAGAACATAATGTTTGTATTAAACTTCCCGGCCATTTTTATCAGGGTATTTTCTTATGCGGTGTACTTTTCTCTTTAAGCTGAATACGATGCTAAGGGCTACAACAGAATGTAATCGACCACAGTATGAATGATAATCTACTAAATTCTCTACAATATATATGTTGTTTGCCTTTCAGCTAACAAATGAATGCACATTAACGTTCCCACCATTCATCTACGATGTAAGATGAGCAAAAAAGCCCCTCATAAGATTTAGAGACACAAGAGGGTCATAAAAGCGGTGCAGTCACCGTGTGTAAGGTGAAAGGTCAATTGATCGGAAGATCACATTGATTAGTTCTCAGGCCTGCAGCATGTTATACACAGCAGGGCATATAAAGATATATCTTTACATATTATTATTTTGCCTTTATTGAGGATTCTCAAGTCTAGAAGTCATATTCTAGGGCTTTTATTTTTTTAATTTTTAAAACTTATTTGTTTCAGCACATTTCCAGTTTGACACACTTTTTTGTTTTGTGATGTTGAATCAAATTAATCTAAAACCTTTTTGTTGAATTGGGTAATGCTCTGAATCGTTGTTCATGCAGAAGCTTTTCACATGGTCTGCTAAGCCCACAACGTATTCGAAGAACGGTTTTATGTAAGTGCCTGCACACAGAAAAATAATGGTTCTGAAATGGTTCTTTAAAATGCTTTGTGGTTCTACGAAGAACCTACTGAAGAACCTTTTTTTTGAGGCACCATTAAAGGTTATTTGAAGAACTATTTAAGGAAATGGTTCTTTAAAGATCCCTGGTTTGAAAGCGTCTTTGTGGAACCAGTGATGATGTCTCAAAGAACCATTTTTTAAGGTTCTTTGTGACACCTTTATAGGTTCTTTAAGAACTATTAAAGGAAATGGTTATGTAAAGACCCTAGTTAGAAAGGTTCTTTATAGAACCAGAAATGGTGCCTTAAAGAACCATTTTTTAAAGATCTTTGAGATACTTTTATCGGTTCTTTGAAGAACTATTGAAGGAAATGGTTCTTTAAAGAACCCTGGTTTGAAAGGTTCTTTGTGGAACCATAAATGGTGCCTTAAAGAACCATTTTTTAAAGATCTTTGAGATAATTTTATCCGTTCTTTGAAGAACTATTGAAGGAAATGGTTCTTTAAAGAACCCTGGTTTGAAAGGTTCTTTGTGGAACCATAAATGGTGCCTTAAAGAACCATGTTTTGAAGGTTTTTGAGACATCTTTATAGGTTCTTTGAAGAACTATTTAAGGAAATGGTTCTTTAAATAACCCTGGGTTGAAAGGTTCACTCAGAAGAACCATTTTCGGTTCCAGATGGCACCTTCGTTTTTCTATGTGTGCTCGGTCCGCGGTTCAAACGTCTGCCGATCGGAAGAAGTCTGCTTCTCTGCTTTGATGAATCTGTAGCGAGCCCATGAAACATGCGTTAATGAGGTTCTCACAATGTCTGTGTGCGTGCGTCTGTGTAGTTACAGGAACCTGGCTACAGAGCACGAGACCCTCATGCAGAAGTATCTCCATCTACTCCAAATAGTGGAGACGGAGAAAATGGTTGCCAAGCAACTTCGACAACAGATAGAGGACGGGGAGATCGAGATAGAGCGGCTAAAATCGGAGGTAACCCGCCTTGCAATGTCATGCTAGTGATACCTGTGTGTTTGTGTGTTGTCACTGTGTGCTTTACCGAAGACAGAGAGAGAAAGGATGGACGTAAAAGTACGCACAGAGTATAAAGACAGAAAAGAGCGACGGACGAAGGTCAAGACCCAGATTCAAAACCAAAATGTTTTGAGTTCAAGGCAAAGCAAGCGCCCCCGGGATGTCGTTGTTAGAGACCCCGCAGTACTAATAATGAGTGTTTTGTATCCTAATTATTCAGTCTAAAATGGATCAAATACATCTCTCTTTAATGTGCTAATGGGTGGCTCCATTTGAATTGAATGTTTTCAATATGCATGAATCAGCTCCCATTGTGACCGGCACCGCCGCCCGCGCCACAAAATGATAATCAGCTGTCTCACTTTAGTAGTAGTAATGGATTCAGGTTGTTTTTGTTTAACATCGGGTCCTTTATATAGAAAGCTGTTTGTCTCTGGTCTGTTCTTCATTCATACGCAGCGTGAGTCTAATGGGGGTGAATTGAAAAAAAAGGTTGAATAAAATGAAATGCGTTCAGATGCAACTGGTTACCGATATCTTTGAAACCAGCTAATGGACAAAGATGAACACAAAACAAAACAGGCAAAGAAATCCCTTCATGAGTCGTGATGACATCAGTGAGTGCAGGCAGAGAATATCACAATGACCCAGATCAAGAGCGGGATTACAGACGCGTACAGTGTGAGGCATACTCGGCTTTTATTTGTGTTGGATTTCAGATCGCCGGGCTGCTGAAGGACAACGAGAAGATCCAGTCCAATCCAGAGGTTCCTCTCAGTGAAGACGACTTGGAAATCAAGAAGATCAAAAAGGTGACGAGCTCCGGCAGGAAGCCGGAATCACTGTCGAGTCTTCACCAAGAACAACTAAAGGGAAGAGAAAAGCCAAGTGGGAAGGGGGGAAAGGAAGGAGGGGAAGGGTCTACGTATGTTTTATTTTATTTTTAACCTTCATTTATTCGAGGAAGCTGCTCATCCGCTCCAACCACAGGCGTGTTCTTCAGCTCTACTGAAGCAGCCGCCTGCTCCTTAATGAAGCTGGGATGTTTTGGGAAAGGCAGTTACTTTAACGCTGAGAAGGGCAACAGATAATTATTATGACCCCATTCTGCTTTTTACCCTCAGCGCTCTGGAGCATTTTAGTGTGTTTGAGCTCAGTATACAGGACTGTCTCAGAAAATTAGAATATTTTGATAAAGTTCTTTATTTTCTGTAATGCAATTAAAAAAACAAAAATGTCATGCATTCTGGATTCATTACAAATCAACTGAAATATTGTTTATTTGTTTTATATTGCTGATTATGGCTTACAGCTTAAGAAAACTCTAAAATCCTATCTCATAAAATTTTAATATTTCCTCAGACCAAGTAAAAAAAAAGATTTATAACAGCTGAGTGTTTGTCAAGGCTCAGGAAACCCTTGCAGGTGTTGAAATTAGACAATTCAAGTGATTTGTTTAATACCCTACTAGTATACTTTTTCATGATATTCTAATATTTAGAGATAGGATATTTGAGTTTTCTTAAGCTGTAAGCCATAATCAGCAATAAATCAGAATAAAAGGCTTGCAATATTTCAGTTGATTTGTAATGAATCCAGAATGCATGACATTTTTGTTTTTTTAATTGCATTACAGAAAATAAAGAACTTTATCACAATATTCTAATTTTCTGAGACAGTCCTGTATATATATATATTTTTTTTTTTGTGTCCGCCTTCAAAGTTTCTGTTTTTATTTACTCTCCGCAGCTTGTATTGTTACCTTCGCATTGAAAATGCGGAAGGTTATGTTTTGATCGCCGTGTATTTATTTATTTGTATGCGTGTTACTCGCATAACTCAAAAAGTTTTAAACCGAATGGCATGAAATTTGGTGGGATGATTGGTTATTATCCGGGGACCATTTGATTAGATTTGGGGAACAATCGGGTCAAAGGTCAAGGTCATGGAAAGGTCAACATCTTCTTTTTACCATAGCACGGTCAATTTCTATCCAATTGGCATGCAACTAATGCCAACATGTTCATAATTAAATGCCCAATCTTGTGATATGCGAAGGTATGCACTCTACCGAGTGCCCGTTCTAGTTAATATTGGTTTTAGGAGTTTGGTGAAGAAAAAAATGGAGCATAAAGGAGAATGAATATTAGATTTGCCAGATCAGCAGAAACACTACTCCAAAATAAATGCTGCTATCTGCGTGATGTTTTAACAGGCAACTGTTCTCTATAGGACACCTTCATAAGGTCATAATACGTCTTATTGTGCTGCCCCCCAATGACCACAAACACCAATTAATGCAGGTTTTAGGAAAAACACAAGGAATTATTTAGCTCCTCACACAGTGGCATCACCGCTAAGCTCTTCTTCACAGCCATTAGCTTCTGGATCTTCGTCGTAGTCTTTATATCTACTTCCAAGAGGGACTACTATCCACATTGTGCAGTGAGAGTGACAGTGGCAGTTTGTCACTATTAATCAACTCACAATGCGTCACGTAAACTTTGATAATTGTCTTAAAAAAGGTCTGTGACTCTATTGGAATCCCCTTTCCCATACCTAATTTTAAATGAAACACTAATTTTAATGTATATTTATAGATTATTATATCAACACATCATGGCTGTCCAATGAAAATGACCTATCTCCATTTTGTTCTCAAAGTCGCAGGATGAACCTGCAATATCTTTTATTAAACAATATTAATATATTTAGAATGTGATTATAGTGTACTTTTGGTATAAAATTAATGTATCAAAATAATAGCATGAATAAGTTGACTTGGTATTTATCAAATGTGTTTTAAATACATTGTTTCAATGCTAATTTTAGAGCATGCATTTTAAAATATAAAAAAAAAGTTTTAAAACAAAGTTTAACCCTTGTGTTGCCTTCGGGTCAATATGACCCGATTCAATGTTTCACCCTCCTGTTACCTTTATATTTGCTAACATATTTTACCCTTGAGGTCAATATGATCCCAGCTATTAAAATCTCCAGAAAATTATTAGAATTAATATTGTTTTCCAAGTTTAAGTGTGAGGTACTTTATGTTTGTTTGTTGACTCCCGAAAGAACACCGACATTAAACATTGAATCGGGTCAAATTGACCCGAAGGCGACAGGAGGGTTAAATATTGAATCGGGTCAAAATGACCCGAAGGCAACACAAGGGTTAAAGAAGTACATTTAAGTAATTGCACAGAACTTACACTTAAATATATTTTTCTTTCATTATATATTTCTTGACAATACAATTATTTTAAAGTGTGTTAAAAGTTGAATTTAAAATAGGTGAAAGTGTGACTTAAGAATACTTAAAAAAATATTTTCAGAAAGTACATTTCTTTGAGAGATGGAGGACTAAATACACCTTTTTTTAGCCCATTAGTTATGCTTGTAAAACTGGGTATCGTCAGTATAGTCACAACTCCATGCATCCACACACACACACATGCATACAAAGCTATAGCTCAACTTCTGCGTTCTGACCCGTTTTCATCACAGGTCCAGAGTTTCCTACGAGGTTGGCTCTGCCGCAGGAAGTGGAAAACCATCATCCAGGACTACATCCGTTCGCCCCACGCCGAAAGCATGAGGAAGAGGAACCAGGTGGTGTTCAGCATGCTGGAGGCCGAGGCCGAATACGTCCAGCAGCTCCACATCCTGGTCAACAACTTCCTGCGGCCGCTTCGCATGGCCGCCAGCTCCAAGAAGCCGTCCATCACGCACGACGACGTCAGCAGCATCTTCCTGAACAGGTGGCTGCATGGGCTGGGGTTGTGACAGTGGGGGCGGTGGAAGATGTCGACCCCCCTGAGAATAAGGAGCCGGGGAGAGAAACAATAGCTCATGACCGCTGTCTTGCTTTTGATTTGTTTTTATCAGTGAGACCATCATGTTCCTCCATCAGATCTTCTACCAGGGCCTGAAGGCCCGGATAGCCAGCTGGCCGACACTTGTGCTGGGTAAGAGACTCGGAGACGACCCCTCAGTTCAACGTGTGGCCGGTTTTTTGTTGGGTTTGGCCAAAGGGTCAGTTCCCCTCAAATCATAAATACACACACACAGAATGTAAGAAAGCGCCACCTGGAACCGAAAATGGTTCTTCAGAGTGATGCCATAGGAACCATTTCTAGTTCCACAAAGAACCTTTCAAACCAGGGTTCTTTGAAGAACTGTTTCCTTAAAGAGTTCTTCAAAGAAACTATGAAGGTATCTCAAAGAACCTTCAAATAATGGTTCTTTAATGCACTTTTTTTGGTTCCACAAAGAACCTTTCAAACCAGGGTTCTTTGAAGAACCATTTCCTTGAATGATTCGTCAAAGAACCTATAAAGGTGTCTCAAAGAACCGTAAACATTTTTTTAGGCACCAAATCTGGTTCGACAAAGAACCTTCAAACCAGGGTTCTTTAAAGAACCATTTCCTTAACCCTTGTGTTGCCTTCGGGTCAATTTGACCCGATTCAATGTTTCACCCTCCTGTCGCCTTCGGGTCAATATGACCCGATTCAATGTTTAACCCTCCTGTTACCTTTATATTTACTAACATATTTTACCCTTGAGGTCAATATGACCCCAGCTATTAAAATCTCCAGAAAATTATTAGAATTAATATTGTTTTCCAAGTTTAAGTGTGAGGCACTTTATGTTTGTTTGTTGACTCCCGAAAGAACACCGACATTAAACATTGAATCGGGTCAAATTGACCCGAAGGCGACAGGAGGGTTAAATATTGAATCGGGTCAAAATGACCCGAAGGCAACACAAGGGTTAAAGAGTTCTACAGAGAACATATAAAGGTGTCTCAAAGAACCTTCAAAAAAATATTCTTTAAGGCACTATTTCCAAAAAGGTTCTTCCGTAGGTGATGGATCTTAATAAAACCACAAAGCCTTTTAAAGAACCATTTAAGAACGATTACTTTTCTGTGTGCAGGCGAAGAAATATATACTTTAATGTATTTAAAATATTCTTAAAATGTCAATAGTAAATTTCAAATATACTTTCAAAGAAATGTAGTTTCTGCAAATATATAAAAGAATATTCTTAAGTCACACTTTCACCTATTTTTAATTCAAGTTTTAACACACTTTAAAATAATTGTACAGTAGTAAATACATTCAATAAATATATTAAAAATATATATTTATTTTAAGTGTAAGTTCTGTGAAATTACTTAAATGTACTTCTTTAAACTTTGTTTTCAAACATATTTTTTGTGTGTTTCAAAATATATACGCTCTAAATTAGCATTGAAACAATGTATTTCAAGCACATTTGATAAATACAGAGATTAATATACCAAATGTTTGTAATTAGTAAGTCAACTTATTCATGCTATTATTTTGATACATTAATGTTATACCAAAAGTATACTATAATCACATTCTAAATATATTAATATTGTGTAATAAAAGATATTGCAGGTTTTTGAGACGCCTACCTGAGAGAGCTCGTGGCGCTCACACCATCCAAACACTTTTCTCTCGACACATAACTCAGAATCATTTTGTACTCATGTACCACTTTCTGAATTTAGGTGTTTGCATAAAGTTTTACAAATATAGAGAAACTGACTCTTTTTCATTGAGAATGATTTAAAAGAGCCTATTTTTTCTTAACAAAAACGTCAACATGAATCTTTGTGTTTCTCTCTGCCAGCCGACCTGTTCGACATCTTGCTGCCGATGCTCAACATCTACCAGGAGTTTGTGAGGAACCACCAGTACAGCCTGCAGATCCTGGCCCACTGCAAACAGAACCGGGACTTCGACAAGCTGCTGAAGCAGTACGAGGCCAAGCCCGACTGCGAGGAGAGGACCCTGGAGACCTTCCTCACGTACCCCATGTTTCAGGTGAGACTGCTGATAACAGGGTTATTACATAATGTCATAAAGTACACGCCTGTACATAAACTTCCTTCTGATAAAAGGTCTTTGTGCTCCTACAACGCTGAGGTGAAATATATAAAGATACGGTCCTGACCTGAGTTAACCAAACTTGGTTTAGCTGGAGGTGAACGTCAATATTCACTTTAGTATTAATCAAACAATCCAGTAATACGTTTTTTTCACACTTTTGACTTTTCTGACTTTGAATTATTTCACAGATGTGTTTTTAAAGTGTAAAAGCCCAAATGCCTCATATCTCATTGTCTGATGTACTTATGAGTTAAACTTTTAACACGGCCACTCGTGAGGCGAATTTGTTTAATTCTTATTAAATGTTGTAGTTATTTATTTATATGTATCCAGCTGCAAATCATGTGTTTCAAAGTTAGACACTATCCATTTGACAGAAAATTACATTTAAGTATAGGAAAGTATTAATTAATCGTGGCTCCACCATCAACATTTAAACCCCAATGTGCATCAATTCTTAATCTTTAATTTTTGATTTTATTTATTTATTTTATCATAGTGACATCACTAATCTGGCCTTAGAATAAAACAAAAAATTAAAAAAAGAATGCCTCTAATAGGCAATCAATGTTATCTGTGTGAAAATGAATTTGTACAAAATGGGACCGCAGTAATATATCAACATGGGAAACTTTGTTTATTGATCTTCAATAATACATGACATTCAAACAGTTGGTGCACAAAATGAACAACATGAGGTTTTCAAAGCTACATTATCAGCGGAATATTATGTTATGACGGTATGTGTTGTGGTGATGAAGAAGATATTGTGTTTTTTAAATTGTTAAAAAATTTTTTTTATTGAAAGTATGCATCAATTTGATATTTACACGTATTTCAGACAATTGATACCACATGTGAATATTCTCAGATGTTGGTTATCTTATCTATACATATCTATAGAAACAACAAATGCAAAACATAGGACAAATAACAAAAAAGAATACAGAACGTAACAGAAAAAATAAATAATACAAAGGAAAACAACTTATAAACTTGGGGGTGATCCATTTTCTATTGTAAAATATTCATCAATTTATAAAAATAAATTCAGGTCTATGAGGTGTTATGTATGTAACCCATTTTTCCCAATATGTCAGAAACTGTTCCAATGTGTAGACGCCAGATGCCGTTATCTCCTCCATGTTATAAATGTCCATCGTAATGTCCGTCCGTGTGTGTAGAGTAGGACTTTCCTCTGATAACCGTTTCCCGGTGAGAGACATATTGTGTTTTTTATGGAGAATATGAGCAAAAGTGCAGAATATTATCGTCTCTGGTAAAACAGACGATCTGTCTGCTTCACGGCCAGTTCATCACCATCAGAGTCAAGATGTTTGACACTTCTGAAAAGCTTGAAATGTCTTTAAAATGTGTGAACACTAAAAGACTAAAGATAACCATTTCAATAACTCATTAAAACCTCTTTCTCTCTCTCTCTCTCTCTTAGATCCCTCGTTACATCCTGACGCTGCACGAGTTGCTGGCTCACACCCCCCATGAGCACGTGGAGAGAAACAGTTTGGACTACGCCAAGTCAAAACTGGAGGAGCTTTCCAGGTAGCTCGTCCGTCAGTCAGTCAGTCGAGCTCTTGAAAAGACATTGTTCGTCGCGCGACGGCGACGTTTTCTGATTTTCATTCTGCGCCTTCAGAATCATGCACGACGAGGTGAGCGAGACGGAGAACATCAGGAAGAACCTGGCCATCGAGCGGATGATCGTGGAGGGCTGCGAAGTGCTGCTGGACACCAGTCAGACCTTCGTCAGGCAAGGTGAGGAAGACTACATGGAGTCAACGGGGAGTTTTGTGCACGCTCAGCAAATTCACCAAAAGATGATGTGTTTGAAGACTCGTTCATTTATGCAAAAATGTTTAGTTTTCTTAAATCAAGGAGGCCGCATCTTAACCCACGGACGATTTACTTGAAACTGTACTTGATTATTGCTCACACATTACACACAGTGAAAGAGTTATGACATCACCAAATACTTAAATTATTACATTACATTACTCGTTAGTTTACGGGTGCTATAGGTTTGTCAAATGTACGTTTTCCTCGACAAACTTTTCTTTTGTATTTAACATGTGGTAGAAATATAAAATGAAATGTAGTAGTTTACCAAGGCCTACATTTATATTTAATGAAAAAGAAAAACGTATTTTATTGTCATATTACATATCTGAAATGTATTCTCTCTCTCTCTCTCTTACTGACCTGACCCTCGGGGGGCTGATTCATCATCAAAAGCACTATTACATCACATTAAATGTCATTTAGCTGACGCTCATGTTACATTCATACACCGAAGACACCGCTACAGGGAGCAACTCAGGGTTAAGTGTCTTGCTCAAGGACACATCGATTAGAGCGGGGGTTCAACCCCCAACCCCCTGATTGAAACATCCACCTGCTGACCACTGATCGCACTTTTACACGACTTAAACAAAACAAGAACTCAAGGCCCTTTTACGTTCGGATTATAGATTTGGAAAAATCAACGACGACTTCGATGATTCAAACCTCACATCGTCAGTCAGAGATTTTCTGAGTTTAGCGGCACGTCGACTCGAGTTCATCTCAGCGAGTGGACGCGGTCACATTCTGGTCCGAGCTCGGCGCCACTGATGTCACATTCATCAGACTACGATGGCTTCTGTGGCTTTCACCGTCTTTTAAAAAGGCTTTTAAGGAGGAAGTGACGTACGGTCCATCAAAGCCGAGCTGACAACAGATAGACAGTCTAGTCCACAGGCGTCAAACACAAGGCCCGCGGGCCAAATCCGGCCCGCCGCATCATTTCATGTGGCCCCTGACAACTTGAAAGACATGTGATTACCTTTTCTTAACCCTCCTGTTACCTTTCGGGTCAATTTGATCCCATTCAATGTTTAATGTCGGTGTTCTTTGGGGTCAATTTGACCCCAGGCTGTTTTTCACTGTGTCAAACATATAAGAAATATCAACTTTTTTTATATATTTAAAGGGCTATTTAGGTAGTCAACAAACAAACATAAAGTACCTCACACTTAAACTTGGGAAACAATATTAATTATAATAATTTTCTGGAGGTTTTAATTGCTGGGGTCAAATTGACCCCGGGGGTAAAATATGTTAGTAAATGTAAAGGCAACAGGAGGGTTAAAGAAATGTAAGATAAATATCCCGTGCTTTTATTTTGAAGGTTTCAAATTAAATGGATTCATGTTATAATATTAGAGAACATTTCTTATGTACACTATTTCTACACTCAAATTAACAATAATCAAATGCAAAGAGAGTTATTGAACAATGTGTTGGAGACTATTTTATGTGTTTATATGTTTTAGTCACAGCCCTTTGAGGGCGGCCGTGATGCGGATGTGGCCCACGGTGGAAATGAGTTTGACACCCCTGGTCTAGTCAGTTCGGTTTTAGGGATTCATCGTTTAAAAAATGATTTGTACACACACTGAAAACCTCTTTCGGATCAGCTTGAGACCGAACTGATGATGAACCCAGTATCTAAGTTCATGGTCAAGCCGACCTGAGATGTTAAAGTAACAGAGCATTGAAGATAGCAACTGTAATGCTATTAGTGAATTTAAAACTAACTATCAACTGAGTAACGCTGACCGGCACAGCGCGCATTATTTGTTTATATATATATACATATTCATTCTTTAACATACATTTAACACCGTCCTCACATGTCTCTTCTGCAGCCTTTCTGGTGCGATGCATCACATATACTCTCAGCCAGATGTTCGACACCTTCCTCCATCTCTGCAGACATGTGAATAAAATCCTCGATCACTTCATGCACAAACACACGGCCGCGATGTGTGTCACTGCAAGGTTCACAGATACAGCCGGAGCAAACTTGTCTGTGCATTCGTCTTTATGTTATAACACCTGATATTACAAAGGTGTGTGTGGACCCTGTGGTACAGGAATAGCTGAGAGAGAGAGAGAGAGAGGGGGAGAGGGAGAAGGGGAAAGAGAGGGAGAAAAGGGGAGAGGGAGAAGGAGAGGGAGAGAGAGGGAGAGGGAGAAAAAGGGAGAGAGGGGGAGAGAGAGAGGGCGAAAAAGGGAGAGAGGGAGAGAGAGGGAATGAGAGGGTGAAAAAGGGAGAGGGAGAGGGTGAGAGAGAGGGAGAGGGAGGAAGAGAGAGAGAGAGGGAGAGGGAGGAAGAGAGAGGGAGAGAGATAGAGAGAAAGATTTGATTATTCCTATAAAAAGCTTTTGAAGCTTAAACACCAATTATGAGATCAAGGTCAAAGTCACATTTAAAGTGTTTTCTCCCGTGTGTGTGTGTGTGTGTGTGTGTGTGTGTGTGTGTGACTCTCCGTAGGTTCCCTAATCCAGGTGCCGATGAGCGAGAAAGGGAAGATCACGAGAGGCCGACTGGGCTCTCTGTCTCTGAAGAAAGAAGGCGAGCGACAGTGTTTCCTCTTCTCCAAACATCTCATCATCTGTACCCGCGGCTCCGGGGGGAAACTACACATCACTAAGGTATAGGAGGAAACTACAGATCACTAAGGTAGAGGAGGAAACTACACATCACTAAGGTATAGAGGAGGAAACTACAGATCACTAAGGTAGAGGAGGAAACTACACATCACTAAGGTATAGAGGAGGAAACTACACATCACTAAGGTAGAGGAGGAAACTACAGATCACTAAGGTAGAGGAGGAAGCTACACATCACTAAGGTAGAGGAGGAAACTACACATCACTAAGGTAGAGGAGGAAACTACAGATCACTAAGGTAGAGGAGGAAACTACACATCACTAAGGTAGAGGAGGAAACTACACATCACTAAGGTAGAGGAGGAAACTACAGATCACTAAGGTAGAGGAGGAAACTACACATCACTAAGGTATAGAGGAGGAAACTACAGATCACTAAGGTAGAGGAGGAAACTACACATCACTAAGGTATAGAGGAGGAAACTACACATCACTAAGGTAGAGGAGGAAACTACACATCACTTTGGTATAGGAAACTACACATCACTAAGGTAGAGGAGGAAACTACAGATCACTAAGGTAGAGGAGGAAGCTACACATCACTAAGGTAGAGGAGGAAACTACACATCACTTTGGTATCGGAAACTACACATCACTAAGGTAGAGGAGGAAACTACAGATCACTAAGGTAGAGGAGGAAACTACACATCACTAAGGTAGAGGAGGAAACTACACATCACTAAGGTAGAGGAGGAAACTACACATCACTAAGGTAGAGGAGGAAACTACACATCACTAAGGTAGAGGAGGAAACTACACATCACTAAGGTAGAGGAGGAAACTACACATCACTAAGGTATAGAGGAGGAAACTACACATCACTAAGGTAGAGGAGGAAGCTACACATCACTAAGGTAGAGGAGGAAACTACACATCACTAAGGTATAGAGGAGGAAACTACACATCACTAAGGTAGAGGAGGAAACTACACATCACTAAGGTAGAGGAGGAAACTACACATCACTAAGGTAGAGGAGGAAACTACACATCACTTTGGTATCGGAAACTACACATCACTAAGGTAGAGGAGGAAACTACACATCACTAAGGTAGAGGAGGAAACTACACATCACTAAGGTAGAGGAGGAAACTACACATCACTAAGGTAGAGGAGGAAACTACACATCACTAAGGTAGAGGAGGAAACTACACATCACTAAGGTATAGAGGAGGAAACTACACATCACTAAGTTAGAGGAGGAAACTACACATCACTAAGGTTACACATCACTAAGGTAGAGGAGGAAACTACACATCACTAAGGCAGAGGAGGACTCAAGAGCACCTGATTTAAAAATATAGATACAACCCAATACAATTTAAGTTTTCTATAAAACAGATCAAATATCTCCAAACTGGTTGAAGCTATAATTCAAGCACTTTTAAACTTTAAGGGGTGAAAATGAAAAGGTTTACCAAGCTTTACATTTTTTCCAAAGAAATATAATATATACATACAATAATGATTCAATCAAATTATGGCTTTGACCAAGATTTTTTAAATGGAGCCCCGAAGGAGACGTTTACAAAGTCTGTAGAAAGACATCTCCACTTGGCTGGGAGCAAACTGTACGTGACCATGTGACCTTGTGGCCTGTGAGCTTGTGACCTTGTGACCTTCACAGAATGGAGTGATCTCGCTCATCGACTGCACGCTGATGGAGGAGCCGGAGGTGGATGACGAGTGTAAGCTACAATGTATTCAACAGTTTGTAGTAGTTGAAACATTCAGTAAGTTGGAGCTCAGTAAACTAGAATAATTGCAAATCTTTAAAGACAAATAGTCACTGATCAAAGTATTAATTTAACTGACTCTTAGAACTTTGTATAATTTCTCCCTATCCAGCTTCAGTCCCACAGAATAGCAAAAATTAAGCAGTTACACCAATACAACCACAGTTAACAATATGTTCAATATCTGATATGTTATATGTGGTTTCTTTCAGCCTTTTGGATACAATTCTCCATAATATAGAGTTTCTTTCTCCAAAAAAATATTGTTTCTTCACTCAACACTTTAAACATAACCAAAAAAATCCCATTAAAACTGGTTGAGAGGGGGTTGGTATGTTGTGTGTTCATGCCGCTTTCTCTTAATTAGAAACTGCAGATGGAAAACACACATATGTGCACTTTAAACACATTTAATGACCCCCCCAATATATAATGACCTCCCAGCTGGTCTGGGAATGTCAAGAATGAAGCAACTTTCTTCTTGTACTTGGTGTAAATATATAAATCGATATAGCAGACGACACAAATCCGATTGAAATAACTTCAGACACGATTAGAAACTGAAACTAATTTACACAAAGTTCAATCTTATTTTTGGACATTTCTATTTCCCACTCACATTGTTTGCTCTCGGTATATTTTAATTTGACCCCCGTCGCAAAAATGTATATCGACATTAACGATGACGCTCGTTGCAGCCAAGGGGGAGCGCGGCGGCCAGGACGTGGAGCACCAGGACTTTAAAGTGATGGTGGAGCCCAAAGACGTCCAGCCCTTCACCATCATCCTGGTGCCTTCGTCCCGACAGGAGAAATCAGCGTGGACCAGCGACATCAGCCAGGTCCGCGTCCTCACCTTTTCAAGTTTTAAGATTTGTTATTGCCATTCGTACCTCTAAACCAGGGGTCGGGAACCTATGGCTCGCGAGCCATATATGGCTCTTCCGGTGACGGCATATTGCTCCCAGACAATTTTGAGTTGAAAACAAAAAAAATCTCCGCCCGCCCCCCTGTAATTTTCTCTATCGCGCCAGATGACAGCAGATGTAATTTAAGGTCCCTTTTCTTCAAGAGCACGTCTTTATTCTTTTATTAAACTAAACAGCCGTCTGTTATTGATCGTATCCAACCAACAGCATGTCATTTCTGTCTCTCCGTGTCGCGTTAAAACTTCTCGGCTCTAAAAATACTATATGACTCTCAATGAAATATATTTAGAAATATTTGGCTTTTATGGCTCTCCCAGTCATTACATTACATTACATGATCGCTTATCCAAAGCATTTCAACCTAGAGTACAAACTAAGAACAACAAGAATACAGGAAGTAACATTTCAACATAGTCGAACTACAAAAGTACCATTAATCAATCCAGATATAGTCGGAAAAGGTGTGTTTTCAGTCTCCGATGTAGAGACTTTCTGCTGTCCTGATGTCAGTGGGGCCACCACTGAGGAGCCAGGACAGTAGTCACAAGTCGATGACCAGTGTTTTGAAGCCACCGTAACCAGTGGAGAGCGGAGCTGTTAATAAGATGTGAGTGAGAGGTCAAAGGAAGACCTCCGTGTCGCGTTAAAACTTCTCGGCTCTAAAAATACTATATGACTCTCAATGAAATATATTTAGAAATATTTGGCTTTTATGGCTCTCCCAGTCAAAAAGGTTCCTGACCCCTGCTCTAAACCAACAGTCCAGGGCTCTCCGAGTCAACAGTTGAGAAATAACACTTGTTGGAGAAAGTCATATAACCTCGGTTGAACTCCTGAGAGTTAGCCAGCAGAAACAATTACGTAACTTGCTCTAATACTTGGTTATCTAACAGATGTTTCCTGGAACTGGACTATGATCCGTGGTTATCATGGCGAAGGAACCCAGCGGGAAGCGTTTTAATGAGCACACGGCAACACGTTCAACAAATCCGTCTTTCCAGAATATTCGGCACATATTTGTAGTGTTCATTTAGCCCCTCCCATCAGAACTTTTCACCAATCAGATCAATTATTGGAGAACCTGGTACATGATTTACTCCGGTTGGATCAAGGTGACCGTGACCCAACCGCAAATCAACGTCTCTCTGCTCTTCATTTGATCAACATAATGACAAAACACTACAATAAGAAATAAATAAATGCGAAATATAAAAGAAAAAACACTATACAGAAGGTGGTGGTATGTACAAGAACAAGCAAGGTGCTAGTATGTACACCTGCGTGATTATAGACAAACAAAGTGATGGATCAGATGAAGAGAGTTTACATGACGGAATCAAATTACAGTAAAATGAGATTTTAGGCTGTAAACATCATTTCGGGGACAGAACGTAACATTACAACAGGGTTCGTACGGTCATGGAAAACCTGGAAAAGTCTTGGAATTTAAAAATGGCTTTTATTCCCAGGCCAGTAAAAAATGCTCGAAATAAATAAAATCCCAAAAGTTTTGAAAAAACTCATGAAAATATGTTATATTCATGTTTTCATTCACGCAGTTTGATTCAAAAGAATAAACTTATATATAAATATTTATACTTTTTAATCAAACTATTGTCTCACTGTGTAATTTAAGGTATTCACTGAGATTTCACAACATGTTTGGTGATGGAAATTTGGTTTAAAGTCCTGGAAATCCAATGTCAGCATGTGTATGAAGCGTGTTACATAAGATCACGACTCTCACGGCCTCCTCAGGTGTGTTAACGTCCTCTCTGTTATCCTCGCTCACGGCCTTTTCTCTGTCGTCTCCTCCAGTGCATTGACAACATCCGCTGCAACGGTCTGATGATGAACACCTTCGAGGAGAACAGTAAAGTCACCGTGCCGCAGATGATCAAGTGAGAGTCTGACACCGAGCACACACACACACACATACATTATGCATGCAGCAAACACAGATTGGCATTGACATTACTTACACACATGAAATATGCATGAACATGTGTGCCCGAACTCTCAAACGCTTTGTTTTTAGTGCTATACTTCGATGATGTAACCTACTCCCCACGCTCTATAACCGTAAAACCATCGCAACTCCGAGCTTAAACCCAAACTTAAACCTAAACCTAATTGGACCCTAAAGTTTAGTGCAAACCCAACAACATGATTTTAATTTTCGAAAAGTCTTCTCAATTGTCTGAAATTGGTTCTTATAAAGATTGCAATTGCAAACACACACACACACCAGTCACACACTGTTACAGCTAAATAATCACTGTAGAGTTAAAATTGCAAAATTAATACGTTCTTCACATTGTATCGATTTTTGTAAATGATTATTTTTTTGTTTAAAAACTATTCAATCCACGATTTCAATTTTCAAAAGTCTTCTCACTCTCAAGGTCTTAAACTGGTCCTCATAAAGATTGCAAGAGCAAACCCTTACACACACACACACACACACACACACACACACACACACACACACCAGTCATTCACTGTTGTAAATACAGCTAAACCCTCAACCCTCCCACCGGTGACCCTCATGTGACCACAACAATGTACCAACTGGAGGGGCTCTGCATCCCTACTGGGGAGCTAAATCCCTATTAATTCCCCGCAGGTCGGACACCAGCTTGTACTGCGACGACGTCGACATCCGCTTCAGCAAGATGATGAACTCCTGCAAGGTTCTGCAGATCCGCTACGCCAGCGTGGAGCGGCTGCTGGAGCGGCTGACCGACCTGCGCTTCCTCTCCATCGACTTCCTGAACACCTTCCTCCACTCCTACCGCGTCTTCAGCAGCGCCGACGTGGTGCTGGACAAGCTCATCACCATCTACAAGAAGCCCATCAGTGCCATCCCTGCACGGTGAGTGTGACCCCCCCCCCCACACACACACACACACACACACACACACCTCGTTTGAAGACAGCAACCCAACGTCTTGTTCTTCATTTTATTAGTTTACGTTAAGAGGAAAATTTCCTCACGTCATATTTACAGGATGCATGTTTTTTATTCCACGCCGTTGTGGGAAAGTCTCCAGCTCTAATTCATTTATTTATTTATTTACGTAAAGAGGTCATGTGACTTGTTTAGCTGATGCTTGAAGCTCCGTTGGTTGGTCCACCATTGATCCAGACTCACGTGCACAGATAGACCCCTAGTGGTGCTCAAGCACCTGCCCTTTGGCCCTGGATGAGAGAACTCACCCTTTTCCTGGAGATTTTTTCTTCATTCATCAGTATTTAAGAATTTAAAAAATACTTTCTCTGTCATCAATTCCCTCCGAATGTGTTTTGATATCTGACGGGGCTTTTATTTAAAAAAAAATTCATGACCACCCATTAGCCAATCAGAACGCTTGTACTGTCGTTGCCATGTAATAATTCATAATGTAAGCTTGTCTAATCATGCAGGCCGAGGACCGCATAATTAGTGTAATGATGCTTATGCTTCAATTCTATCAGAAAAACATTTTTGGCAATGGATGCCCTTTTTTGGGGTTTGAGCACCTGCCCCCCATAATGTCTGTGCACGTGTCTGTGCTCGTGGATCCAGGAAAGGAAATATTTGGAACTATTGGAAGGATTGCATGTCATGCATAGTCCCCCAAATGATTCATCATAGTGACTCCTCATTTAGCACCATTAAGTCAAAGTGTCAATAAAGTTTGGTTTATGACCAAATACTTTAAAAACTAATGACATTCCCATCAGCGTCATATTAGCATTACCACTGTAACCGCGTTAGCTCCAAGCCCGCCGCAGGACGGCTAATGTTGTCGTGTTACAGTAAAACCGACATGGAACGACCCGCCGAGCTCTCAGCGCAAACTCAATCTCCATCTGTCCAAAAAAAACGGCATTAATTATTTGACGTGTGAAGGCGTCGGAGGCGAGTTTATTTGCATATAGCAACGTTTAACAACAACAACAACAACAACAACGCAGTGTGCCGTACATGTGAAAAGGAGAAAACATGACGACATCAGCCGAAGAAAAACAAATGAAAAAGTGCCTCAACCTTTTCTGACAGGAATCGCCGTCGTCGTTACGAGAGCCGGCGCTGTGTTGGGTCGTTACGCAACTTTTTATCTTTTGCCCGCTGCAAATGACTGAAACTACAAAACACACTCAAACCAACAGCTCCCACCTCTCAACATGTTGAGACTAAAGCTGCAACAAGTCACAGCCCTCTCTCTCTCTCTCTCTCTCTGTCTCTCTCTCTCTCTCTCTCTCTCCCCATGTTGTTTTTAACCATTTTCTCACGTGTGTGTCACGCTGTGTCGTATCTGTGCTGTTTGTGTGGACTGCCTCTTCCTCCTCTTGGCCTCCAGGTCATCATTGTAAATGAGAATTGGTTCTCAAGCGATGGTTAACGAGAGGTCATAGATAACCAGCGGAAACAGAAGCACATCGCCCACCTACGTCACGGTGTTTGCGATTTAATTTTTTACATTTTTGCAAAGTTAATTCCGAGTTACCGTCGTCCCTCTCCGTGAAGTGTCTCTCTTCCTTTAAACTGGAGAGCTGATACGGTTTGTTACACTCACTTTGTCGTCGTCTGCGGTGACGACGTAAAAACAAAGTTTGAAATGTATTTCGTTCCTTCCGAAGGATAAAGCAGCAACAGAGCCGTAGTGGTGCAGTGGAGGGGCACGACCCCCCCCCCCCCCCCACCACCTCGTCCAGGTGAGGAGGGACCGGAGAGGAGAGGAGGTCACGCCCCTCGTCTTCAGTCCGCCATCGCGGTTAATTGGGTCCCGCGTCCGTCCGTCCGCCCTCTCTCCTCTTCTCTCTCTCTTTCATTCCTCTCTTTTTACCCTTTTCCATTCTCTCACTTTTTTTATTTCTCTTTCCACGAGTGAGTATGACCGTTCCTCTCTCTCCCTCTCTCTGCTGCGCTGTCGCCATGGCAACCCTTCACTCTGCTGCAGGACCCCACCCTCTCCCTCTTCCCCTCATCTTCTCCCTCCCTCCCTCTCTCCCTCCCTCCCTCTTTTCTCTCCCTTTCCCACATCATCTGCAGCGGCTCTACGGTATTAAATATTGATGGTGGTGTTTTGCACCCAGACCGTTGCTCTCCTCCTCTCCTCTCTTGCTCCTTCTTTCTTTTTTCTCTCTCTCTCTCTCTCTCTCTCTCTTCGCCTGTTTGTTTATCTCCTCTAAATTTGTCCTCTTCCCTGCTTGACTTGCGTCCTCCCTCAACTCTCCACTTTGCTTCTTATGCTTTGCCTTTTTTTCATTTTTGACTCATCCTTCTCTCTCTCTCTCTTCTCTCTCCCACCCCAATTCCCATCTTTGTCGTTCTCGCCTCCCTTTCTTTTTGCTCAATTTTGGGCGCGAGGAGACACAACATGGCCGCAGTTAACGCCGCACAGGGCTGGGGAGGCTTCCCATTCGCCCACTCCCAGCAGCCTTCGCTGTGGTGGAATCCATCTCCCCCCCCCTCCCCCCTCCCTCTTGATCTCACTGTTTTCGCCCCTGTTTTTTCTTTTTCTTCTTCTTCTTCTTTTATTATGCACTGCACCTCAAGTCTCTCGCTCCCCTCTTTTTTTCCTCCTCTCTTCCTCTACCTGCCCCCCCCCCCCTTTCTCTCTCTCTCTCTCTCTCTCTCTCTCTCTCTCTCTCTCTCCCCGTGTCTCGGTGGGCCTTCCCTGGGCTGGTTGCTGTTGGCAGCACCCGTGCCTCCCACACTGTCACTTGACATGCTATTTATAGGCCTTCGGAGGGGGTGGCTCTCAGTGCAAGAAGGATGCTGTCTTAAACAATGTGGCTTAAATAAAAGAGGCAGGAGCTCCCGGAGAGCCCTTAATGTGTTCTCTGCTTCTGTGCACCATGCACCCCCGTTATCACACATTATTCCCTCTTTCTCGTCTGCAGGTCACTGGGAATGATGAACCCCAGACCCGCCCCCCCAAAGCGATGCTCTCAGTCCGTGAGAGACGCTCTTCTTGATGTTCTCCCTTCCGTTTCTCCTCTGCAGTTCTTTGGAGCTTTTCTTCGCCAGCAGCCAGAACAACAAACTCCTGTTCGGCGAGTCGCCCACGTCGCCGCGCGCCAGCCGCAAGTTCTCCTCCCCTCCTCCGCTCTCCATCGGCAAGACGTCGTCGCCCAACCGCCGGCGCAAGCTTTCGCTCAACATCCCCATCATCACGGGGGGCAAAGCCGCCCTGGACCTGTCGGCGCTGGTGTGTTCCCCCAACGGCTACGCCTGCGCGCACGCCGCCGCGTCGCCCTTCAGTAAGGCCGCCCACGACGTCCACAAGCTTCACCTGTCCGGCGGCGCCGCGGCCGGCAAGATCCCCGACGAGGGGGAGGCCAAAGCCGAGGGCAAGGGGGAGGAGTCTGTCCTCAACAAGCAAGGTCAGGAGCACCGTCCATGGGATGTTTCCCTCGGTTTTTAATGAGGTTCATGTGTAGTGGGGAAGTATTGTCACGTGAGCATCCTCCAATCAGACCGGAGCAACGCTGACTGTCAGGCTCATGTTCCCCGTGGGCCACACCAGCATCAAAGGGTTGTGACTGAAACATATAAACGTATAAACTGCTCCAGAACATATTGTTAAATAACTCTCTTTGCATTTGATTGTTGTTTATTCGAGTGTAGAAATATCGTACATAAGAACATTTCTCTAATATTAAAACGTAAATCCATTATATTTGAAACCTTCAAAATAAAAGCACAGCATACGAAAAGTCTTCTCAATTGTCTGAAATTGACACACACACCAGTTGTTACAGCTAAATAATCACTGTAGAGTTAAAATTGCAATTTTGTAAATGATTATTTTTCACACACACACCAGTCATTCACTGTTGTCGGTGATGACCACAACAATGTACCAACTGGATAATTTGGACAACATCAGTGCCATCACACACACACACACACCTCGTTTGTTCTTCACGTCATATTTACAGGATGCATGTTTTATTCCACGCTAGTGGTGCTCAAGCACCTGCCCTCTGTCATATTAGTGTAATGATGCTTATGCTTCAATTCTATCAGAAAAACATTTTTGGCAATGGATGCCAGTGACTCCTCATTTTGGTTTATGACCAAAACTAATGACATTGGCGCAAACTCAATCTCCATCTGTCCACAGCATTAATTATTTGACAGAAGGCGGGCCGAGTTTGTTGCTCTCTAGGCAACGTTTAACAACAACAACAACAACGGTATGCTGTGTGCATGTGAAGAGGAGAGGAGAAATCATGACGAGCCAGAAAAAACAAAACAAAAGTGCCTCAACACTGACAGGAATCGTCATGGTGTTGGAAACCCAGCATATTTAGATGATTACGCCAACTTTATCTTTTGCCGCTGCAAATGACGATCTTTTGTCTGCAAATGACTGAAACATCCCAACTCACAGCATGTGAGACATGGCTACAACAAGTCACCAGCCTCTCTCTCTCTCTCTCTCTCTCTCTCTCTCTCTCTCTCTCTCTCCCCACATGTTGTTTTTTCCATTTTCTCACGTGTGTGTCACGCTGCGCATATCTGTGCTGTTTGTGGACTGCCTCTTCTCCTCTTGCCCCTCCAGGTCATCATTGTATATAGAAATTGGTTCTCAAGCGATGGTTACCCAGAGGTCTAGATAACCAGGAAACGAAACTGCTCGCCCCCACCGGTGTTTGGGTTTTCAATTTTTAATTTCTATTTTGCAAAGTTAATTAAGATTTTAATCCCTCTCATGCGTCTCTCTTGCTTTAAACTGGAAATGATACAGTTGTGCCTCTTTTATAGTCATTCATTTCTGGTGGCTGACGTAAAACAATTTGAAATTTATTTGATTCCTTCGAAGGATAAAGCATATAGAGCGGCCGTATTGGTGCAGTGGGCGACCCCCCCCACCACTCGTCGGAGGGGACCCGGAGAGAGGTCCGCCTCGTCTTCAGTCCGCCGCCAGCGGTTAATTGCTCGCTATCCGTCAAATCCGCCCCTCTCTCTTCTTGCTTCTCTCTCTCTCTTTTATTCCTCTCTTTTACCCTCTCCATTCTTTTTTATTTCTCTTCCACGGTAGAGTATGATGGTCCTCTCTCTCCCTCTCTCTGCTGCGCTGTCATGGCACAACCTACTTCACTCTGCAGGACCCTTCCCTCCCTCTTCCCTCATCTTCTCCCTCCTCCCCTCCCTTCCCTCCTCTTTCCTTTCCCACATCATCTGGCCAGCTCTCACGGTATTAATATTGATGGTAGTGTTTGCACCCAGACCGTTGCTCTCCTCTCCTCTCTTGCTCTCTCTTTCTTTTCTCTCTCTCTTCCTCCTCCCTCTCTCTCTCTCTCTGTATATTTATCCTCCTCTCTGATTTCTGCCTCTTCCCTGGCGGCTTGCCTCAACTCCCACTTTCTCCACTTTAGCTTTTATGCTTTTCCTTTTTTTTCATTTTGACTCATCCTTCTCTCTCTCTCTCTCTCTCTTCTCTCACACTAATTCTTTTCTTCGTCCCGCCTTCCTTTCTTGCTTAATTTTTTAGCGAGGGAGAACCTGTATAACATGACGTTGTGGGCTGGGGGCTTCCCGTGCCACTCTGACAGCGCCATGTGGATCCATCTCCCCTCCCCTTCCTCTTCCAGTCTCCTGTTTTCGCCCCTGTTTTCTTTTCTTCTTCTTCTTTTTTTATTATGCACTGCACCTCAAGTCTCTCGCTCAAGTTTTTTCCTCATCTCTTCCTCTACACCACCCCCCCCTTTCTCTCTCTCTCTCTCTCTCTCTCTCTCTCTCTCTCTCTCTCTCTCTCCCCGTGTCTCGGTGGGCCTTCCCTGGGCTGGTTGCTGTTGGCATGCCCGTACCTCCACTGTCACTTGACATGCTGTTATAGGCCCGGAGGAGGGTGAACTCAGGTGCAAGAGAGACATCTGACAGCCTTAAATAAAGGCGACTCCGAGCTATGTATGACGGTGAGCCTGCTGTGCTGTACACCCCGATTGCAACGTATTCCTCTTTCGTCTGCAGGTCTGGGGTAGTAAAGACTGACCCTTTAAGCGATGCTCTCAGTCCGTGAGCGGCTCTTCTTAATCCCTTCCGTTTCTCCTCTGCAGTTCTTTGGAGCTTTTCGCCGTGGCAGCAAACTTCCTGGCGCCCTGTTAAAGCGATGCATTACTGTCATGGCCCAACATATAAATTCCTCCCTCCTCCGGCTCTCCAGCCAGCAAGCGGCTAAAGCCTTGCATATGACTTCCAAGCTCAACATCCCATCATCACAGGGGGCAAGCAGCCTGGACTGTAATGGTGTGATACAAGCGGCTACTTTCTGGCGCCACGCCCTTGTCCTGCCTTCCTTCCAGTAGGCCATGCAGCGTCCACAGAAAACTTCACCATCAGTGACATAAGATCCCGACGAGGGGAGCTAAAGCCGAGGCAGGGAGGTATCACTCAACAAGCAAGGTCCAGAGCACGATCCATGGATGTTCCTCAATGGTTCGTGAGGTTCATGTGTAGTGGGGAAGTATTGTCACGTGAGCATCCTCCAATCAGACCGGAGCAACGCTGACTGTCAGGCTCATGTTCCCCGTGGGCCACACCAGCATCAAAGGGTTGTGACTGAAACATATAAACGTATAAACTGCTCCAGAACATATTGTTAAATAACTCTCTTTGCATTTGATTGTTGTTTATTCGAGTGTAGAAATATCGTACATAAGAACATTTCTCTAATATTAAAACGTAAATCCATTATATTTGAAACCTTCAAAATAAAAGCACAGCATATTTTTAAAATGTATTTTAGAAAAGGTGATCTATCTATCTATCCATCTATCCATCCATCCATCTATCCATCCATCCATCTATCCATCCATCTATCCATCTATCCATCTATATCTATCTATGTATATATACTGTATATATATATATTTATATATATATATATATATTCATCTATCTATCCATCTATCCATCTCTCTTTCCATCTATCCATCCATCTATCCATCTATATCTATCCATCCATCTATCCATCTCTCTATCTATCTATCGATCCATTCATCTATCCATCTATATATCCATCTATCTATCTATCGCTCTCTCTATCTATCTATCCATCCATCGATCCATCTCTCTATCTATCTATCTATCCATCCAACTATCTATCTCCCACCGAGCTCCACCAGTTATGCCCGGACATTACTTTCATACACGTCTCCATCCTTTGCTGACTTTTTTTTCTTTCTTTTTCTTTCTGTCCAGATCGTTCCGTGAGAGAGGAATGTGGTGAGGATCCGAGGCAGAGCAAGGACGTAGAGGCCGAGATGTCTCCTCCCAAATCACCGTCGACACCCAAGAACGTCAAGTCCAAAAACTCCGGTGCGGTATTACTCCGTCTCAGACTTTTGCTTTAAGAGTTTCCTCGTCCGCGACGTCGTGCGATCTACTTCTGAATACCAACCCACCGGTTCAAAAACTAACGAGTTGGCAAGATTGTTCAATAACTTGGCAAGACTGTGAGACGCTGGCACGCTGCAGTAGATTAGCGCTCAGTGCTGGTGACATAGAGAAAACATGCCAGAGCAAATTAGAAAATGACAACATATAAATCAATAATAACACAACAATAACAATAACTGCTCATGACATGAAGCACAGGACAGGAGTGTGATTCTTATGTCACACTCTCTTTGACCACTTGGATGACAAATTCAAATAGTAAGAAAAAAACAGAATTAAATCAGTTTTTAAAAAGTGCAATTGTTCTTTACGAGTATCGAAAAGACCGATATCAATAAGTAACGCTGGTTGGTTTTCATAAATAGTGAGACAGGATATTTCCTGACAGTGTGTTCGCTGTCTTGCAGAGCTATGGATCAAATTATTGATAATATTGGCAAATTAATTAGGCATGAACTGCTGTAAAACCACGTTGTTGAGCTGTTTTCTGGTAGCAGTTCTTATTGTGAGTGTGTTGATCACATCTATTTCCCAAAATGTTCAAACTATTGCTTTAATGCATTTGAAACATTCAGCATTTTGACTTATTCTTAAAAAATATGACAGATGAAAAAGGCGAAAGGTACATTTTCAGGTGTAAATCAATAATATAAAAAGGCAAAAAAAACAGGTGTCATTTAGATTGTTTACCATCAGATCCATTTCATTCCATGCGGCGGAGTCAGATTGTTTTTCGATGAGAAGAGTAACTCATGGAGTTAAATAAACACTGCAGCACTGTATAGCAAACTTTTTTTCTTTTCTCGGAAAATGACAAACGTAACTAGAACCAAATAAGGTCTTGATACCAAACCCACCCACAGCCTCGTGGCCCTCCCCGTGCCGCACGGAGCGGGAGCATCCACCCCGTAGGTAGGCAGGCACAATTCATCCCCAGCGTGTTCTCTTCCCACGGTGCTGGATACAAGGGAAGCCAGTGCCTCGTGTGAGTAGGTGGAAGGAAACCTTGTACCTAAGCAACGATGTGCAAGTTCTTCTATACCGCCCCCGGCTCGACGGAGGGAGGGATGGAGGGATGGAGGGATGGAGGGAGGCAGAACAGTGGAGTGTACACCGTCACTGCCACAATAAACTGCAGGACACACTGCGATGGGTTTGTTTTAGCTCTCTGTTGCCCTCCACTGGTCAGCAACTCAGTTTGAGTATCCACAATCAGTATTTCCATCAGGAGTAACCTTCAATAATTTACCCGATAACAACCTCAATGACCTCAGTTCCCATTTCAGCCGCATCCCGAGGAAATATAAGACTTGTAAATATTGTTTTTCTAATTAAAAAATGCTCGAGTGGAAGTATCCTTTAACCTTTTGATGACAATAATGAAGAGCAGTTTTTTTCTTCTTTTTTCATTTCTTTATTTGATAAGTGCACATTAATAAAAACATTTCTGTAAATGTGCCAGAGTTATTAGCAAAGATGATATTTTTTAATCTGTAGTCCCGGGAGGCAGATGTCATAAAAACATTTTAAAAAACATACTTTGCATTTTGCACACTGTCTATATTTAATATTTTTTAATATTTAATTTAATTTGTCATTAGTATTGTGTATTGTGTATGCATATGTTATACATATACATATATATTTTATTTTATATTTTACTTTGTATACTCCTATATCTTTCATCCCTGTTTTTTATATTTTATTTTTTATTCTTGTGTGTTTAGTTTATTGGTGCTGCTACTGTGACAACAAATTTCCCCTTGGGGATTAATAAAGTATATATCTATCTATCTATCTATAAGATTACAATGTTTATACAATATTTACACTTTCCAATGGGTGCACAAACAATACATAGTGAGAATAGTGAGTATACTCTGAGACATCATCAAGTAATAACAAGACATGCAACTAGAGGACTCACAAATTAAAAACAGACAAAGCAAATAAAATAAGGGAGAACTCTGTTAAAATGGAGAGAATAAAAACATCCATGTCAGAGAGACATAAAAGCATGCAGAGTAAATTTAATATTTAAATCAGAAACAACTTTATGATGTCAACCACAGCCAAACAACAACAAAAGACACACATGCAGTTCGAGTGATTGGTCGACCAGTAAAGTCCAGACATACAGAGACCTGACCACAGACAGAATATTCAACAACAGACAGAGCGAAAGTTCAAGTTCAGGGTCTTAATCTTATTAAAATCTTATTAAAAGTCCCTGTATTTGCTCTCCATCCCTGTAGAGTTCTCCCTGTTTTCCTTCAACAACGGCATGGTGGTGTCCTCGTGCCGGGAGCTGGACAACAACCGCAGCGCCCTCTCTGCCGCCTCGGCCTTCGCCATCGCCACGGCCGGCGCCAATGAAGGCACGCCGACCAAGGAGAAGTATCGCCGCATGTCGCTCGCCAGCACGGGTCAGTCACTGCTACTTCAATTCAGGACTATTGAGGAAAAAAGAATTCATTTTCTGGTTGGACAAATTAGCCTCAATAGTATACAGTAGATAAACCAGAGAAGCATACGCAGTGGTATGCCGGTACGGCCACCAGAGGGCCTCCAAACTAATTAGAAATGTCACGTCATCATTTACACTACTGTTCAAAAGTTTGGGGTCACTCAGACAATTTCGTGTTTTCCATGAAAACTCACACTTTTATTTATCAAATGATTAGAAAATATAGTCAAGACATTGGAAAGGTTAAAAATAATGATTTGTATTTGAAATATTAATATGAATTTTGTTGAAGGCCAGTTTTATAGCTTCTCTCACCAGCATAACTGTTTTCAGCTGCGCTAGCATAAAAAAGGTTAGTCTTCTAAGGCGATAACACAATGTACCATTAGAACACTGGAGATGGGCCTCTACACACCTATGTAGAGATTTCAAGAATAGTCATTTACCACATTAACAATGTATAGAGTGTATTTCCGATTAATTTAATGTTATCTTCATTTTAAAAACAGTGCTCTTTTTGTGAAAAATAACATTTCTAAGTGACCCCAAACTATTAAACGGTAGTATATATAAGCATCTATTTCAGTGATATCCGGAGAAGAAGAAAACAGACCGTTTCATAGAGTTACATCATTGTGAGAATGAATTTTAACAGCAACTTTGGTCAACCGTGCTGCAGGTTTTCCAACGGACCAGAGAAACGGGGACAAAGAGTTTGTTATCCGGAGAGCTGCCACCAACCGAGTCCTGAATGTGCTGCGTCACTGGGTCTCCAAACACTCACAGGTAATATACTTCACCTTTTCCCTCTCTTTGCAGAAAAAAAGGGGGAAAGCAACACTTCTGTAATGACTCTGATGTTGTTCCCGTGTCGGTCCTCAGGACTTTGATCTCAACACATGCGGGCTAAAGATGCGGGTAATCAGCTTCCTGGAGGAGGTGATGCACGACCCGGAGCTCCTGACGCAAGAAAGAAAAGCAGCTGCCAACATCATCAGGTCTGTTTTCTGTTATCACCGCTTGATGGCACACAGTCATATAAGACACATCAGGGCTTTTTTCAGCTCCCTTTAGAAAACAAACATGCACAAAAGTATTAAAGTATTTCCGATGCCACGCAAATGGAGAGACGGTAGATCCCAGAACAATGACCCTGAACACTGACAGTGAAGCTGCATCAAATAGAAACTTCTTCTTTTCCTCCGAGCAGAAGTTTCATATTGTAAAACTGGAGTGCACCCCCCAGTTTGGTGTGTGAGATAACACACCCCTGCTCCTACACATTATCAACCCGAGGAGCTGGAACCAAAAGTACCTCTAACGCAAAAAATCTGAAATGACGACCCAGTCAAGTTGAGCACTTTTAGACAGTTTAGGTCCATTCATGTCCACTTGGGTCATGCCAATTGTGGACAAAACTGTCAAATAATGACACTTGTGTGTGTTTTGCATGTAGGACTCTCACTCAAGAGGACCCTGGAGACAACCAGGTGACACTGGAAGAGATCAGACAGATGGTGAGTGAAGTAAACAGCCCTTTCAGTATAAAATAACCCCTGTGTTTGTGTATTCATTGTGGAAATGAGTTTTCCCTGTGTGTGTGTGTGTGTGTGTGTGTGTCAGGCCACTGAAGACTGTAAGACCGAGCCGTTTGAGAGCCACTCCGCCCTGGATATCGCTGAGCAACTCACGCTGCTGGACCACCTGGTCTTCAAGGTCATCCCCTATGAGTGAGCACACAGGCGCGCACACGCAACACGCAACACAAACGCACAAACACGGGCACGATACAACATGATAAAGGCCGAGTGGGGGAGTTACGGCAAAGTACGTGTTGGTGTGGTTTTTTTCTCATTGTTGATTATTTGAAACCACATGTTCCTCTGCAGGGAGTTCTTCGGTCAGGGCTGGATGAAGAACGACAAGAACGAGAGAACTCCTGATATTATGAAGACGACCAAACATTTCAACGATGTACGTGTGCACTCTGGTATTGTGACCAACAATGAACATGTGTATTATAGATAGATGGATGGATAGATGGATGAATCGATGGATGGATAGATGATAGATAGATAGATGGATGGATAGATGGATAGATACTGTAGATAGATGGATATATAGATAAATAGATAGATAGATGGATAGATAGATGGATAGATACTGTAGATAGATGGATATATAGATAAATAGATAGATAGATGGATAGATAAATCAATGGATAGGTAGATGGATAAATAGATAAATAGATAGATAGATCGACAGATGGATAGATAAATCAATGGATAGGTAGATGGATAAATAGATAAATAGATAGATAGATAGATGGATAGATAGATAGAAAGACAGTTAGATGGATAGACAGACTGACAAATATATAAATAGATAGATAGATCGATAGATAGATGGATGGATAGATGGATGGATAGATAGATAGTTAGATATATAGATGGATAGATAGATGATGGATAGATGGATAGATAGATGATAGATAGAGATAGATGGAAGGATGGATATATGGAAAGATAGATGGATAGATAGATAGATGGATAGATAGATAGATAGAGATACAGTAGATTGATTGATTGACAGTCATTATTATCACTATGCATTTTTCTCTCTTTTTGTCAGATCAGCAACAAGATCGCCACGGAGATCCTGCAGTGGGACGACGTCAACCTCCGAGTGGCGGTGATTGAGAAATGGGTGGCGGTGGCCGACATCTGCCGCTGCCTCCACAACTACAACGCCATGCTGGAGATCACGTCCTCTCTCAACCGCAGCTCCGTCTTCCGCCTCAAGAAGACCTGGCTCAAAGTCTCCAAGCAGGTATCGCTGACGTTGCTTCCCAACTGGGTGCAAGTTTTCAGGAGTTAGTGAAAGTAATTAGTAATAAAGTTTAGCACGGCCCTAAAGGAATAGTTTTACCATTGTTTGGGAAATACGCATACTTTCTCTTGCCAAGCGTTATATGAGAAGATCAATAGCTCTCGCATGTCTGAACCCGACATATAAGGCTTTCTGGGGGGCGGTGAATTCAGGTTGTGAAGCAACCATCGAAGACACCAAGAAGTCACTGGTCCTGGCCAAGAAGAACATCTTTTCACTTTTTGTACACGTTTCACAAAGCATTGTGTAACTTGTTGATGATTTAGCTTTAGAGGAGAAGTGTTTTGTTTCCTTTGGACAGGAGCAGGCTAGTTGATTCTCCTTGTTTCCAGTCGTTATGCTAAACTACGCTAAGCTAATGACCTCCTGACTCTAGCTTTCTAATAAAAGTTCACATATGAAAGTGGTATCAAACTTCTAATCAAACTCTTGGGATTTTTTTTACAAGCTTGTTTTGGTTCAGTCATACTGAAGTGAGCATTTCAAGCTTCATTAACCCTCCTGTTACCTTTGGGGTCAATTTGACCCCATTCAATGTTTAACGTCTCTTAAAAAAATTATTGCCATCATTTTTTTTGCTTCATATTTTATGACTTTTCCTAATTTATTGGGGACAACTGGAAAAACCTAAAATTCACATGACGATATGTTTTCACTGTCCTGTACAATTTGACCCCAGGTTGTTTTTCACTGTGTAAAACATATAAGAAATATCAACTTTTTAATTTATTGAAAGGGCTATTTAGGTAGTCAACAAACAAACATAAAGTGACACTTAAACTTGGGAAAAAATATTAATTCTCATACTTTTCTGGAGGTTGTAACTGCTGGGATTAAATTGACCTCAAGGGTAAAATATGTTAGTCAATTTGAAGGTAACAGGAGGGTGAAATTTTGTTTCAATAATGTGTAGGCCTATAAACAATGAAACGAAGCCTCGCGTGTTTTTAGTGACGCTGATAATGGTATTGAGCGTTGCCCTCAATTCATAAAACTCTGATGAAGATTTGAATGACCTGTTTTGAGCTGCTGGTAATAAAAGTTTTGCTTCGATCCATCTTCTAGACAAAGACCGTGATCGACAAGTTACAGAAGCTGGTGTCATCGGAAGGGCGATTCAAGAACCTGAGAGAAGCTCTGAAGAAGTACGTATCTCTAGCTCTTCTCTCACACGTTGTGGTTGGGTCCCTCTTCATCACCTGACCCCTCCTCCTCTTGTCCTCAAGCTGTGACCCGCCCTGTGTTCCCTACCTGGGAATGTACCTGACTGACCTGGCCTTCATCGAGGAGGGAACGCCCAACTACACCGAGGACAGCCTGGTTAACTTCTCCAAGATGAGAATGGTGAAGAACACCCCCAGCCGGCTGAAATACACACATCATGTTGTTCCTGTCTTTAAGATGTCTTTTGTATTTAATTTGTCTCCAGATATCTCACATTATCAGAGAAATACGTCAATTTCAGCAAACGGCTTACAAGATTGATTATCAACCAAAGGTAAGCTTTTCTTATGTAATGTTTTATTCTGTATTTTTTACTTTTTCATGTCTTTTTTTGTGGTATTACTTGACTAGTATATGCAATGTTATTTTAGTTTATCGTCTGTATTGTTCAGTTTAAGTATATATTTGCCTCACATTCCTTATTCATATATTTTATATGTCTGTTTATTCCAGATATGCATTTTAATATTTTTTAGATATATTTTGTAGATATTTGTTTTAAAATTTGTGTGTGTTTATTATCACTTTAGGTCGCTAAGTACTTGCTGGACAGCAGTACAACGCTGGATGAGGAGAGCATGTACGACGCGTCTCTGAGGATCGAGCCCAAAACTTTATCATGAAGATGATGTCTCTCTCTCTCTCTCTCTCTCTCTCTCTCTCTCTCTCAACCCTTATATGGATCAACTTACAAGTTATTTATTATCATGTGCACAACAATTACAGAGAAGCGGTCATTGGCAATGAAACTCTTAGATCTCAGGTTCACTCCAACAGTGATTACTCAAATAAAAATGTAAATCTACAACATGAAAGTTGAAAATATAAGGATAAAAATGAACCTATAAAAAATCTCAAATTAAATAATATGTAATTGTGGTAAACATTAATTGCTAAATGAAATTAACAGGTTTAAAAAACAGTGAGTTAAGGTCTATAGAGGGAAAGTGGTCCCTGATAACCCCGTTGGCCTTCTACCTGCACCTTTGGGTGCAGAGGTTGAGGGAAGGCAGCTCCGTCCTGGTGATGCGTAGTTGTTCACCTCCCTCTGCAATGCTTTCGATGGAGAGGGCGGTGCAACCGGCGTACCAGGCGGGCGATGCAGCCGGTCAGCCAGTGTCGAGGAGTGTACAAGAACAATATATCATAATGTACATAAACTATTATTTGTATTAGACACAGTAGGCCGTGCCCTCTTAGTATGTGCTCCCCAATGGACTCGTTAGTGTATAATCGTTATTAGAGACTGAGTAGAAGCCCAGAGAGGTTTTATTTATATAGTTACAGAGTATTTATATGTTATTTCTCGTCTTATGATACATTTATTTTCAACCACATGAGCAAACAGATGAGAGAGTATATAGAGAAGCTATTTAGTCAGATCCTAATGGGAATGTGCAGTCTGGAAAAAAAAGGCGGTGGTCACGTGATGATCAACTGGCCCCATCCATGGTAGTCACATGATGAAAAAACTGTCTCTAAACATGTCCCCACTCACACATTCTGCCTGGTTACAACAGCTATTTCTTCGGCCTATTGGTCCTCAAGTGTAAGATCTTAAATTTAAAATGAATACAAATATCCGTTAATCCGTTAATCAAAGTCGTGTAGTCCTTCGGACGTCAGTCCTGGTGGATTTGCATAAAGAGCGAGAATGGCAAAAAATGTTGAGGGTTTGACTTTTATGACACTTTTATTAAAAAAACGTTTCTACCCAGAGAAATAAAGGGAGTGAAAAGTGGGAGTGCTGTGGTGGGAGACGAACTGAAACAAGAATACCTGCTGATTTCTGCTTGAGCTGGTTTTCTGTTTAGAGATATGGGTTTTTAATGCTTTGCTTATTATTACCTTATTCCCCTGGTGGGCAACATGATGTATATACAGCGTAAGCACCGGGCAGTGTATGTAGCAGACGTAACCAATATTGAGCCACTTCAGGAAGTTAAATATCGAGACAGCAAGAGCATAGTTTTTAATGGTTAATCCTCTTTGGCCAGTGTATTATGGTTTTGCCTTAATCATGAAAATAGATTATATACAAAAGTATCTAAACTATTTTACAAATTTGCCAATGAAGCAGAAATATTTGCTGTGTACAACATTGTGTACAGGCAGTCTGATGCATTTCCTAACGTTGCAATGAGTTTAAAAAACAAACATATCCCTCGAAATGTGTTATCCTCATGATCGTTCCAACTCTGTGATATGATAACTTTTTCCCATGTACGATAAAAAGCAAATGTTGAAAACAACTTGTAAGTGTAACACAATCCGTGTCCTGTCTATTCCAAATGTGTTAGCGGGAACTATACAGTAGTAATAATTGTGCTTATTCTTGGAATATTTATAGGTATTTTTTACAGGCTTTGTATAAAAAAGTAAAATAAAACACCTATAGCTTAAGTGGCAGGCATGTACCACTTCGTGTTCAAATCGAAATCTATATCTAGAACAGTATGTGTACTGTATTTACCCCCCCCACCCCCCCCCCCACCCTTGCACATGCATCTTTAACCCTCTAAACAGGCACTTCCGGTGTTTGCAGTGAGCAATACCCCGTGGTATGAGAACTATCTTTCGGTCTATTTCAACAGCTTGAGTAGTATTTCCAGTTTTGTATGAAAGTGTATTCTTTTCCTGATTACCTCTTGTCAATAAATCTATTTCTTTCTCAGGGGGAGACGTGTCTTCGGGGCTGTTTTGTTTGTTCACGCTGCATGACGACACTTTACCAGGGGACGATATAGAGAGGGGGACCAAGGGAAAGGGGGGTGTTACCTTAAAAAGCAGCCGACTCGCGTGACGCTCTCACCGCTTGTTGGAGTCGACAGTCCGGGGACGAAAGTATGGCGCTCGTCGGTGTTTTGTGGTTCTTCTCCACCGTTTTTAGTTTAGTTCATTTAACACCGTTTTACCCGAAGGTGAGTCAGAACTCGTGCAGTGTAACGGTTGTTTAACGTTTTTTTAACGGTTGTTTAGCGGTTGTTTGTCGTTTGTTGACTTTATTTTCGGTTACAAAGTCCGCGTCGCTTACGGTGAACTAATATCTTGTTGAAACTAATTTGATGGCAGATAATTAATAAAATAAGTGTGAACAGACATAATATGAATGTTTATGCTACCAAAATATATAGTTCTTCTGTCATGAACTATGGTGGAATACGTATTAAGCAGCTCCTTTAGACATAATGACCCTTAAATAACACTTGACTTTATTCTATATGTATGTAAGTATTAATATATATGTAATATATATATTATGTAAATATATATATATTGACGTACTATGCATATATATTGATATTTACATATATTTGTATATATAACTACATACTTTAAATATATAATATATATTCGATATATGTAAATATTTATATATATATACATGTATATAATATATATGTGTAATATATTATGGATTTATAAATAGTAATATATAATATATTGTATGTCAATATTTATATGTATATATTAATTACATAGTATATATATAAAGATATGATATGTAAATATAGATATATATGAATATTTACATATATAGTATGTATATATATATTAATATGTACATACTATATATGTTGTCAAATTCCTTGTGTGGCCACACAGACTTTGCAAATAAATCTTATTCTGATTCAATTCTGCGACATAAAAAACGTCCCGTTAAGCTACAAGTAAACGTCCTTAAACTTTTAAGAAATGTCACTTACATACATATAGTGTATTATTAGATTATTATCAAGCTCTTGATCCATTGCAAGTATTATTTCACTTTTATATGTGAAGCTAATATGAACTATTTGATAGAGCCTACTGTTTGTGCTGTGCATTATATTATATCAACCCGTCAATTCTTAATCTGTTTAATAACTGAAGTTGCCAGATAAATGCAGGAAAGTGAAAGCTACAAATTCCTCCTTAAGAGGAACAGGAACAGCACTTAGCACTAGCCGATGTATTTATTAACCTCTGCCATCTGCTTTTTTATGTTGATAACCTGTTTTTTAAAAACTGAACCTAATACTGTATATTCTACCACCTTATGTACAATGTGTTTTTATATTTTGTCTTATTACCTTCGCATTGAAAATGCGGAAGGTTATGTTTTGATCGCTGTGTATTTATTTATTTATTTATTTGTCTGCGTGTTACTCGCATAACACAAAAAATATTAAACCGAATCGCATGAAATTTGGTGGGATGCTTGGTTATTATCCGGGGACCATTTGATTCGATTTTGGGATCAATCGGGTCAAAGGTCAAGGTCAAGGTCATGAAAAGGTCAAAATCTAGGTGATTTGGAAAAGTCATGGAAATTTCTTATATTCATTGGTTCATTTTGGCTTATTCCAATTACTAAGAAAGCTTCCAGTGATCACAGGCACCTTTCTTTTTTTATTCCGACAGATATTTTTTGATCTAGCGAGGAAACAACATGTGCGGCCTGGCTGCATGCACGTCCTACCCTCTGTCTTTAGTTTGAAGGGTTAACATCAGACGTGGTTTGATTCCCCAACATTATGTACATCAAAACATTTTAAATCACATTTTAAATCGCATTTTAAAAACATTTAGAAACATTTGTGTCACACTGTCAACTTGCCTGTGTGGTGCGTTTGCTTCTCCTTGTTTTAAGGTTGGAAGTTTTCATCTATTATCTTCGCTCCTCGGGATTCCTAATGTGTCTTTAATGAAAGAAAATGTATTTAATCGTATAAATTGTTCCTGTGCTGTCGCTACCATGCATTACTTTTTTATTAAGTATCAGCATTGGGAAAAATATCAGTAGAAGTAGCCACTTTACCAACATTTAATATAAAGTAATGTTGACATGGTGTTACGCTGAGCAACAGACATCTCGGTAGATCAAAGATATGTTATGAAAAATCTTCCATGGGACATTTACTTAATTTTTTAGCAAAAGGCTGGTTCATGTCTCCGGAAAGACAAAATCATGTGTTTGTAAAACTCTGAAAGTCTTGAAAGACGAGGACCAGCTGCCTCCTCCACAGTTCTCTATCTTCTCCGACCTGATTCACACACTTTAGAGATGGCCATGCACAAAGGGTACATTGAGGAGTCGGCTCAGATGTTTCAATTTCTCCATGTTTTGTTAATAAAGAAATCTCCCCCTTATGCTTATGGGTCTTCCATTATATTATTGCCGTTATTAAAATGTATAAAGTAAGTATTTATAAAGTATGTGTGTGCAATGTGAGTCAGTGAATTGTTAAATGTTTAAACTTTACTTTAAGGGCTGCTTTCATGCATTAAAAAAAATAGTTGTGATGTTCCAGTCTGCTTCTACCAACAGGTGGCGCCATTTATCTCAGTTGAAGCCTGAAGCCAAGAGAAGAGATGTCAATCAAAATGTAAGGCCGTTCATTGGCTGTTGGTCGAATAAGAACCGCCCCTTTATTCTGATGACATGTGAAGAAGACCAATGAGCTGTGACATTCAGGTTCATAAACCCCGAGGGGGGGGGGGGGCCAGCTCCACAAAGTTTCCAGCTGCGGCGCGAGGCTTGTTACAAATATCAGGTGCCGACCTTTCAAGTGTTGCATTGTTCACCTTCTTCCAGTTCTCTTGAAAAAAAAGTTTAAAACGCACTTATATCAGTGCACTAACATGGAGGAGAGACGAATAACACACGACGATGAGGTGGAGGTGCAGTCACATGTGAGTGAACGCCAAATTACCTTTTTGTTTTAGGTTTTTTTGGGTACTTTTAACGAATTTAATGATACAATACGATTAATGTCATTTCGCTGCTTTACGCGTGTTTTTTAAAAGTGTGTTTTTAGTTTCGTGAACACGTGTTGAAAAGTTGAATCATGCTTCTTCTATGAAGCTAGCTTAGATGTGTCTTTTTTACGCAAACCCCCTAAAAAATGGTTTGAGCGCAAATGTCACGTTTGAAAGTAAGAATATATATAAACAGAATAAATGTTGTGTTTTAGTTTTGCTTATGAAACTCTTCATTACTTTATAATTCACACCTTGTAGGAAATTACACCTGGGGGGCTCGAGACACGTGTGGGATTAACTGTTTTTTAAATTAATTGGTTTTGGTGCACGTGCGTGAGGCAGGTGTGTCGTAGGAGTGGCCTCTCAGGACCCATGTCGGCTAATTAGGAAACACACATGTCTATCTCTTAGCCTCTCTTTCATGTTCTTTTTATGGTAGGTTTTTTTAAAGATTAAACACGGGTGACTTTGCTGTAAAATGGCCAAACCTGTTCGGGAGGCTGTAGTTGGTCGATACGGAGCGAGGACGAGAGTGAAGGACAAAGTAGGTGATTCTGTTGATGCCTGTGCAATATACTACTAACTTGTGATACTCGGAGCTGTCTTGCATCTCTTGTGTTTTATATTTAAGACTACGGCTCAACATCTCTATCATCGTAGCTATGTTATATATAAATTAATTAAATGATGGGCTTTCCAATGATGCCACGTGGGTCAGAGTGGGATGATGACAACTTCCTGAAACCCATTTTCCCTCGGTTCTCACCTGAGGTACAGTGATAGTCCCACACAATCCATGGAGAACCACAGTTGGCATGTTGTGCACTCAATCTGAAGTGGACAAAATTACCTTTTAACTATGTTCTTACATTTGGTCTGGTTCAAGTAACTTTTCCAGATTAGGATGTGAAGGCAGTCCTTCATTATAACTGAATGCATCTTTGACGCTGGGTGTAAATCGTGCCAGGCCAATAGGAACAGCTATGATGGCACTGTGTTTTTTTTCTTTTTCTCCCCACAGTGAACAACAATAGTGCTACAATGAAACTCTTCAAAGAGTGTGTTGGCTTCCTCTGCAGTAGAAACAACCTTCGCATGGGGTTCTGTTTTGCGCCTGCAGATATAGTACAGATCTCCATCTGGTGTTTGAATGTCATAGTTTGAGTTTATTTCGATCAGCAAAATATACAACAATCAGAATTCAACAAAAGAAGAGTAATTTTTAGTTTGACCATATCAGATGATCATTGCGTTCTAAAGTCCATGCGGCATGCATCCTTACCCTTTACCCTGAAGGTGTCTGCTCTCCGCTTCATGACGTCCTTGTCCTGGCTTGTTGAGCCCTCAGGATATTTGTTGTGGACCTTGAAATCCATAACTTGTTGGATAACAGTCGGATCCATTCTACAACGACACTGTCTCTCAACCTCTCTCACTGTCTCTGGTGTTTGTTACTTCAGCTGCTCCAGTGTCCTCTGAAAGTGCAAAGACAAGTTAGGAGACGTGACATACATTTTCAGTAGCTGTGAGATTGCGAGTGTTCCCCCGGTGGTGTAGAGGTTGCAGTCTTCAAGCCAAACGTTGTTCCTCAGAATATAAATATTTATTCTCACCCACTCGTCAACCTCAGCCCTCCCCGCAAGCCCGACACACTTCAGATAGGTCATCTGTGAAAATAATACAGCCATTAACGTTGTGTTACTGACGACGCAACATTCAAGTAATCCTGTTACACTCCCGTGTCTCTGAATTCTGTATGAGCTGCGTGGCGATGTCCAGCCTCATCTTGCCCCCGCCCTCATGGGCCACAGGGAACAGGACATCTATTTTTTTAAATATCTGCTCTGCAAGTTTAACAATTCCTGATTAGTTGAAGTCTGATTCATTCTATTACCGTGCTAACAATAATCCAGAAGGGGTGAGATCCCCCTAGCGACACTGGCACTCAGTGGCACTTGCCAGCAGGTGCCACAACTAGTCAAAAAGTGCCAGCAGACGGAGGGTCGGCCAGGCGCGTCTGCGGCATGTATGCACAGTGACGAGTCTGCGACGACTCGGTGGCAAGCTCCATTAAAGTGCCCGGACAGCGGAAGAAATCACTTTCATGATCATAGAATGGAGGAGCTGCTGTTTAGCTAGATAGATCCACAGATGGATGGATAGATAGATAATTAGTGTCTTTTTGTAGACTTACTTACAATATGCAATAAGATAGAGCTGTACAGTACTGCTATACTATATTTAATATTGTTTTGCTTCTATATATTACACTGGTATACCATATGTATAATGTAACTGCCTTTTTTAATGTCAGTTTATTTGGAAAACATTTTTTTGTAAGGTGCTGTGATGCTTGAGATAGGTTCATAAATGCAATTAATGTGATGGTTATTAATTCAATACTAGGCCAACATTAAATTACACATCAAAGCACATATATTTGCTGAATCAATAAAGCTGCAGTTGTCATGGGTGTGAACAGAATATGAAAAGAACGAGACGCAGAGAAAGTCAGGAAACGGTATTCACGGAACATATTTGTAAATATGAAATACATTTAATAAAACAAAACTCGACAGGTAAAACAATAGGAGAAACTCATTAAGCATCTAATCAGAGAGCTTGAATGAACCATCCACCTTGCAGCCCTTCTTCATGAATTCTTCAGAAAACATGTTGTAATCACTTTGCTATTCAAAGTTGAAATCAAATGGTCTTTCAGCTGCTTCTTCCCCTCCTGCATGTTTTTTTCCTATGGCCAGCTGTTCTGCTCGGTCCATTAGCGTCACCTCGGGCAATGTCACTTTCCCCTTTAAAGACCAGGTCTGGCACCACTTTGCTGCCAACAGAGCATGCTCAATTTACATTTCGTTTTTAACTGGCACCTAGCGGCACTTGCCGCTTAGTTGCTGCTGAGTGGTCGGTGCCAGTGATTGCACTCGCCCTCTCTCCAATAATGTGCACGAGATGCTGGCCTGCTGTTTGGGATGGCCAATTGCTCAACATGTCAATCTGCCAATCGCAGGACATTTTCTTCTGACCAGTGCTCTAGTGATATCACAGATTGCTTACAGTTCACCATTTTTATAAATGTAAAACACATTTACGTTTAGGATCATGTTTAAAATAAACAAGGACACTTGAGTTGCGGTCACAAAGGCAATTATTGTATGAACTTCGTCTTCCTCCTTAAATATGATCCTAAATGTCTGATGTCTTTATTTCCCCACACATTAAAGCCGATATCTCACTCGCATTGTTATATCCCAACATTTATTTACTTGGTCCTGTGTGTTGCCAAATGGGTCCAAATACAGGGCCATCTTGTCTTTAAGATATATGATCTATAGAAATGCAAATGCTTATAAGAGCAAAACACTCGCCCTTCGTAAAAGTGATGTTTTCGATCGATTCCCCCCCCCCCCAGAGGGCCGTCATTGCATAAGTATCTATGATGCTGGCCCTTTCCTCTGCTCCTGTCTAATATTTTCTTGAAGCACCCGATCCCCACCTTTAAAATGCTCCTCCTGGCCGCTTTCTGGTTCTCTTTTTCGGACTTTATCCTGGCTTATTCTTATGTTTTTTAAACTAGTTGAAAAACAGCCTTTTGGTTTCTTAGTCCTCCGCCAGTGCCTCACTCTGCACCAGGCCGCAGACTTTATCTACCGTGACCTGCCACAAACCACATTTTTAATGTCGTGCAAATCGATGATCCAAATTCAAGCTTTAAAAAAAGGATGAGAACGTTACAGAAACTTGCATCATACTCTTTTGGTACCGCCGACGGATACCGCGCCTCCCTCTCAAACATCAAATAATACGGAGTGTATTTTGTTGTGCGCTTTTTCATCGTCCGAAGAGCAAATATTGTTGCTGGCAGGACTTTGTCCCAAAGGGTTCTCTGACACGGGTTTGTTCAGGGACCTAAAAATTCAATAAACAAATGCATGTATTTCATATATTTGAACAGGGACCGAACCACGGGGTAAATGTGTCGGGCTTAGCTGAGGCTACATTTCAACTTTAGTCTCTGTGGCCAGATAGTACAAGCCATCACTAAGGGAGAAAAGGCTCATCACAGAAACATCATAGAAAGCAATTTGGTATGATAAAATAACCTTTTTTCACAAAGTATATCATTACTAACTACCTGTTGAGAAAGGAATCAGAAAATCTGTGTTATTCTATGAAGAGCTTACATTCGTGTACCTGTACATACCTCTGTATTGTGCCAGTTAGTTTCTCCACGAGGCCGTTGGTCTGTGGGTGATGAGGGGCGCACAGGCTTCTCTACAGTTGACCTGGAAATTCTTATTTGGTTAAACATGAAATTGTCATGCACAGCAGTGCAGCCGACATATTGGGGATTCATAATGCATCATTTTACCTTGTTGAGGACCTCGGTGCCCTGGTCTGTTGGCAGTCTTTTGGTTGCACCAAATTTGTAAAAGAAATCAAGAATACAACTAGTCACCTCATCTGCTGTTTTTCTCTTAAGTGCATATGCCTCGGACCATTTGGTGAAATAATCAACCATGACACGTATGTACTGGTTGCCACCATCTGTTTGAGTTTTCCCACTAGGTCCATGCCAACCAATTCAAACGGTTCTGTTACCTGGAAGAAAGAAAAATCCTTCAGTTGTTTGAAAGTTGACGATATGCATTTCCTTTACCTCTATCGGATGGTATTCTTTCTTCTCTTTGAGGTTGACCCTCTTGCATTGGCACTGTGGACACTGAGTATTCTAAACAGACCAACGGCTTTTCAAACTTATTGTCAATGCGTTATAATGAATGTTAAGAGTACAATTGAATGCATACAGAATCAGCAATATTTCAATTACACGCATGACACTTCTCTGTGCTCTACGTTTGCCAGGCCAAAAGTAACTAGCTATTATGGCACTGTTTTTTTCTTTTTTTCTTTCATCTATAGTGCTACTATGAAACTTCTCAAAGAGCTCGTTGGCTTCCTCTGCAGTAGAAACGACCTTAGCAAGGGGTTCTGTTTAGTTTTTTTTTGCACCTGCAGATATAGTACAGATCTCCATCTGGTGTTTGAATGTCATAGTATTTGAGTATTTTTTAGTTCTACCATATCAGATGATAATTGTGTTCTAAAGTCCATGCGGCATGCATCCTTACCCTTTATCCTGAAGGTGTCTGCTCTCCGCTTCATGACGTACTTGTCCTGGCTGATTGAGCCCTCAGGATATTTGTTGTGGACCTTGAAATCCATAACTTGTTGTATAACAGTAAGATCCATTCTACAACTACACTGTCTCGCTACCTCTGTGGTTTGTGAAGTATTTATTGAAGTTAGTAATATATTGAACAGGCATCAACAGTCACCTACTTTGTCATTCACTCTTGTCCTCGGCGTATCGGCCAACTACAGCCTCCCGAACAGGTTTGGCATTTACTGCAAAGTCATCTGTGTTTATTCTTTAAAACAAACCATAAAAAGAACGTGAAAGAGAGGCTAAGCGATAGAAATGTGTATTTCCTAGTTAGTCGACATGGGTCCTGAGAGGCCACTCCTACAACACACCTGCTTCACGCACGCAAACCAAAACCAGTTTATTCAAAAACCATTTAATCTCGCACACTGGTCCGACGGTCTTCGTGCAACGCTACGGTGCCCAAACGCTTCCAGTACTCACCGGAAACAGCTGGCGTTCAAAGACCCAATCAGAAAAGGGTAGGAGATGGAAATGCATCAAACCAAATATATTTATATTCAATTTGTGTTTTTTGTTCTCTTTCTAACGAGCCTGTCATTATTTTTGTTGAAAGAGAAGAACAACAATACACTTTAACCAAAACAAAAAGGATGTTGGAAATAGTGATGAGGAGGCTTCATCTGTAAGTATGAAAAGCTCTGCACAGCTGTGTGTGTGTGCCCAGAATGTTCAACCTGTGTCTTTTTGTTTAACGCAGGTTGCAAGCGGAGGATTGTCGTCTTATGAACTGGAGCGTCTGGAAAACATCAGACAGAATCAAGTTTTTCTGTCATCTATCAAATTGTTCGAGGTAAATGGGGGGCGGAGTTACAAGTGTTCATTTATTGTCATTTGACAGACTGACTTAAGTCCCATTAAGCTAAATAAGAAAATAAAATATATATATTTATGTCAGTACAGCAGCAGAGAGAAGAGGCTGTGTCTGCAGACGTCTTCTCACCCGTATCTGGTGCTCGTTAGATGGGTACCAATGATGGGCAGTTTCAATCACCCATCTGTACTGGAATGCTTTCTATCCTGATTAATTTTAGGGACAATAATCTTTAGGGCTGGATGATATTTACTGAAATTGCAAATCTCTCACGACCTTCTCTTCCAACTCTACAATAAATATATAGTCTAAATTCCATTGAAATAAACTAAAGAATAGCTAATACTTAGCAGTAACATCTAAAATAGAGTATCTACACTAGTCTCAAATCTCATTCTTGATTCGTCGTACTTTCTTTGAACAGGTCGGATGAGTATTTAATATTTCTTTCTTTTCAAAAGGCAACTGAGGAGTTGAGGCAGTTGAACCGGCCAAAGCCATCACAGAGGCGTCTCGTGAGGTACGGTCGGGGAATGCTGAGCTCTTAATTCAACTTTTTCTGGTAATTATTTAAAATGTGTGACGTAAACCGTTTTAAGGTTTGGTCTAAACAAGTATATCAAGTGTAAGTGATGCCTTTTTAGTTAATTGGTTAAACATGTATATAATATCCTGTTGCAGACATCTTTTTTTTCTCCCATTTCATACCACGGACAATTTATAACGGGTTTATTTTTTTTGTATAGAAGTAGTTCGACTTCACTTTTAGACTGTCTGTTTTTTTAATTAGTATAAACTTTCTTCATGTAACTTCAATGCTCTTTTCCGCTCTGGCAGGACGAAGTCTGCTGTAAAAGAAACGCTGCTGCCTCGCAAATCCCTTCGTCTCCAACATAAAGAGCCAGAGACGCTGACGCTTCCTTCTGAACTCGGGGCGCTGCTGGTCACGCCAAGGGTAGCTACAGATGAATAGTAAAATATATATATATTTTTTTTAAATATATATTTTTATATTTATATATAATATATTTTACTGTTTGTGTGTATATATATATATATTTTTTTTTATTTGTGTTCATGTATATATATATAAAAAATATCTAATGTATATCGGCAGTGTGATTTGTTTTTTTTTTAACTCACTTGAGTTATTTTACTTTGATAAAACTCAAGAAACCTCCTGGTCCTCTGCCCCTGGAGCCAGTCAACATGGAAGAGGGAAGCAAGCTGCCGTCACAACTTCTGGAGCTCTGGTCTGAGGTACGACTCTCTTGGCATTACTTTGTATTTATTTTATAAATGTTGACTGTTGTGCACCGAGAACACATCAACAACGTCTACTGTCTGACATGTTGTCCTACATCTTTGCGCGGTGATAATTAGTGTTGGTTCACGCTGCTCCAGAATCAATTTCTACACATTTAAAAAATATCTTTTTTTTTTCATAGGGTTCAACAGAAGAAAGAAAAACGTGGCTTGATCTGAACGAGTAAGATTCTTTTCAAATGGTTTCAGCCTATCACTTAGCTTCTGAAGAGGTGACTTCTCCATCTCTCAGGGCGCATTAGTCTCCCTTTGGCCATTGCAATCATGTTGAAAATGTTCTCCAGGTGGAAGTAACATCTTTCACGCAGGTACAGCTCGGCCCTGAAGAGCATGAGGGCCACTGAGGGCCGAGTGGAGACGGAGCGCATCTTCTCCGCTGCCTTCCACCCCTGTGCCAGCAGCCTGTTGATGGCCACCGGAGACAAACTGGGGAAAGTCGGACTCTGGAAGTTGGTGTGTTTTTTTTCTTCCTCCTTTCCTTAATGTTAATGATATTATAAATTGGTATGTGTCCACTGGAGGGCACTGAGCTCCAAAACTAGCTCAAAACAACATTGGCTGTACTAATCCTAGTTACTCCATTAGTAAACAGCAGAGGTAGCTTAAATGTGCTTTTTCTTGTTTTATTTGCATATTTTTCAAAAGAAAAGACTGGATACTATTGAAGAGACCGAGGTGGAGTAGTGACAGTCAAATATTTATGGCTGCAGGAGTCAATACTTTACAAGCTGTTTTAAGAAATCTTATGTACAAATTTATCTGATGAGTTGATGACAACGAAAATGAACTCATGGTTTTATCAAACAAAGTTTAGTACTACATGCTACCAATCCCAGCTGTAGAAGCATTGGTACATCTGCCTATTTATAAAGCATTTGTAGTTCTATGTATTTTCTTATGATTTTGTATGTATTTTATTCTTTAAAAAAAAAAATGTTTTGTACTATCTGGACCTTGAGTCTGAAAAAAGTTTGAGTTTCTCACCTGTAAATGAGAGGCTAATATTCAGAAAGTGTTCTTAAAACTGAATTTGTGGAAGCAAAATATCAGTAAGTTGCAGCATTAAATCCTCCTTTTTAAATGCCACAGCTCATTCATATGAAATCTACAACATTTGTATTTTCCCTGCAGGGTGGTGACTGGGGCGACGGCGGCGCGCTGCTCTTCGAGCCCCACACCGGTCCAGTGAGCTGCATGGCGTTCTCCAGGGCTCAGCCCACCCAGCTGCTGAGCCTCAGCTACGACGGATCTCTACGCTGCATGGAAGTGGAGAAGGCCGTTTTTCATGACGTGAGATGGCTTTTGTTTCTCAAAATGTACTAAAAGTTCTAAGTTTAACTGCCGACATGCGAACGTTGAAGAGCCTAACGTCTAGGGATGTGTTCCAGGTGTACGGCTCCACCGTTGGCCTGAGAACATTTGACTTCATGTCCCACGACTGCTTCACACTCGTCGTTGGGAACTGTTTGGGAGATGTCGCCATCGTCGATCGACGGACCCCGGGGTAATGAATACGAGTGTTGAGTCTCTCTCCACTGTTGAAGGATTACAGTCTGGGTGAAACTATTTGAACTCTGGTCAATTAATGCTGATTTTATTCCTCTCAGAAACACCCACGAGTCCCTCCACTTACTGGACCCCAAGACTCTGCGATGTGTTAGTGTCCACCCTTCACAGAAGCACTACTTTGCCGTTGCAGGAAGCAAGTATGTCTGATTTATTGGTTTAATATACACTTCCTGTCAAAAGTTTTAGAACACTTCCTCCATTTCTCCCAGTTTTTAATTAAATGTAAGCCGTTCAAGTCCAGTGAATAACCTGAAATGGTACAACAATAAGCGGCAAACTGCCAGAGGTTGAACAAAAAAGTTTAAATTACCAAAAACTGAAAAATAATGTACATTTCAGAATTATACAAAATGCTTTTTTCAGGGAACAAGTAAAAGCGAATGTGGAAACTTCTGCAAGTGTTGGGAAGAACTTCCTGAACAATATTTGTTTTCCATTGTCTAAAGAATGCCATTTGAGTGTTGGGCTGTTATGCATCTGCAAAAGGTGGATGTACTTTGATGAGTCACAGATGTAGATTACATTTTGTTAAACTAAATGATTCCATGATTTATTTATTTTTATCATTGTTTATTACGGAAATTGTACATTTCAATATAAACTGGAGAAATTGAGATGTTCTAAAACTTTAGACCGGTAGTGGACTTTTTCAGAGACTTTGAGCCATATCTTTTTGTTGTTTTTTTACAAACTAAAAGGAACGATTTGTATTTCGTCTTCAGGGTCGTGAATATTTACGACTCCAGATATCTGAAAAAGACTCGCTGCCGGGCCATCTCCCGGCTGCACGGACACTCTTCAAGCATAACGAGCGCTTATTTCTCCCCCTGCACCGGCAACCGAGTTCTCACCACCTGTCTGGATGACCACATACGGTGAAGCTGGCGCAGCACTTTGAATAATTGTGCGTTACTCGTCGTCCTTGACTTTTCAATTCCAGCTAAATTGCATCCTGAACTCCTTTGACAGGATATACGACACGGCTGCAAGGACGACAACATCCCCCTTAGTGACATCCATCAGGTAAATCGCCCGATTTATTTCACCTTGGGCTCTCTTGCCCTTCTATATTTCTGTGCGTCTCAAATGACCCATCTTCATTTCCAGACACAACATGCAGACTTTGCTGGCCAAGCCATCGGCCGTGTGGGACCCCAAGCGGGAGGACTGCTTCGTGGTGGGCGGCGTGTTTCACAGTCACATGGCGCTGGCGTTCCACGAAAGCGGCGAGCTGCAGCACTCCTTCATCGACCGCGAGGACCTCCACGAGGTGCTGTCGGCCATCGCCATCCACCCGACCAGGAACGCCTTCCTGGGCTGCGCTGCGTCGGGGCGCCTGCACGTCTTCTCCGACTGAGATGAACGGAATATCGTTCGGAGACGTGTTTTAGTTTGCCTTCGTTAAGGATGGAAGAACGAGGTCGGAAATGTTTTTTTTAATTTGTTTTTTTTACACGAGTCAAAGTTCGCAGTGTAGATGGATATCGGTCGTTACCATTGTCTCTTATTTGTTTGCTCTGGATCTCCACATCGCTTTAAGAGTGTTGTCATGGTTACAATACAAACTATACAATATTCACCTTTTTCAGTCTCAAGTCTGCCGTGTGTGGAAGGAGCATGTGACTGAGCAGCGGTGCCTGGATAACTAGAGGTCTGGACTTTTGAAGCCAATTCCGTCTAGATTTGGATTCCTGTTTTGGGGTTTTGTCTCACTGGAAAGTTCATCTTAAGTTCGTAGTTCTCAGATTTATTTGTGCTTTTCTGCATCAAAGCTACGTTTGCTCATCTTTTTGTTGAATTTGTTGAAACTCAATATATTCCGACAGCAATCGAGAAATCAACGTTTCACTGCAGCCGTCTCGTGTCTCTGTGGCCGAGCTGCAGGCTGCAAAGAATAACTGATTGACTGAAGGACTGTGTTGACTTTTTATGTTCTCATATCTGCTTATTGCTGTTTATTACTCCAAATGTTCAAAAAAGTGTATTGATTGATCCTTGTTTTTTTCATATTTTATTTTGTAAATTTTAGTTGACTGAATAAAAATATTTGATTTACACTAAACATTTTGATTGAGGGTTAATAATTTAGTTGTGCAAAAGAATATTTTTTGCCATTTACTAAACCTCAATTTGGGTTTGTTCTCTCTGTGAATTCCCGATTGAACTTGTAGACGCACCAGCTGACACATGTCAAGAATAGATTGTTTATTCATAAACAAATAATTACACGAGTCTTGAGTCGGTGGTTGGAAATGAGCAGTCTTGTTTTGGAAGTAATAAAAGCAGAACGCATGCGTACAGACATCTCCATGGTGCAGGAAAGAAGCTTTTACAGCCGGACCGTCGGGCCTCGCTCCGGTTTCACACGACTCGGCAAAAACAAACCGTGGCCCGTCTATCGGAACAAGTGAATGAAAACCAGATTTTAACAAATACAAACTGCAGCCTAAGGAGACGTTCAGGTGGTTGAATATGCTACTGCTGCCGTTCTGAATTGGCTAGAAATACAAACTTCCATTTTCGGTACAAACCCCGTTGAGTGGGCGGGTCTTCTGTTGGCGTCCGGTTCCTCCACATGAACTGCTTCTCTAAAAGAGCCGCCTGGTTAACGATGAAACGGGACTCGTGACAATATCGACGGTCGTTTCCCCTCAAAGGGACGTTTTGAATGTTTAGCACATTCCTTTGCTGTTCGCGGTTATTATTCATAACTCTTTATTGCTCAAATTGTTACATTTGTCATACACGTAGACAAAATGAGACTTTAAAGTACAAATCATACGACTAATCACATGGTCTGCCTTCAAGTAATTCATCAAGTCTGAAAACCAACCACAAAATGTTTGTTAAATATAAATTCATCTGATCAATACCTTTTTTAAATCGTAGTTGTCCAACTCACAGAATTAATACTTATTTGGCCATTTATGAATATTAATGTACCAAAATCCAATCAATATTCAAAGACCAGGTATTTATATAATACTTCAGGGATCAACTTAAAGTACTGTTTGGTGTTGACTTCCAACCTTTTGGGAAAGATGTGAATATTCATATGGTAACTTTCCAAAAACTGCCTAAACCCCTCAGTCCATCAGCATCCGATACCATTCCTCAACAAAAAAATACATCCATTTTTCTTTCTAGGTATATATATATATAATATATATTATTATATATAATATATATATATTATATTATATATATATATATTATATATATATATATATACCTGTCGATCCTCACCACTGACACACAGAATACCTTTTAGATCCCACTTGTCGGCTGAGAGGACCAATAATTAACACGTTCTGGTTTTCCATTGATTGCTCTGAGCTGTAAAGACACACTGCAGCTAAACTGTGACATAATGATAATAATAATAATATGTAATAAGGCTAGAGAAGGAGAGCAGACTAACAAGTTTCTTTGGTAGGTGTGATGATGAAGATTGCTGTGGGATGTAAACGTGACGGTAACTATACATCCACTTTAAAATAAATGATGCTTCACGTCTATTAACCCTCCTGTTACCTTCGGGTCAATTTGACCCCATTCAATGTTTAATGTCGGTGTTCTTTCGGGTCAATTTGACCCCAGGCTGTTTTTCACTGTGTCAAACATATAAGAAATATCAACTTTTTTATATATTTAACCCTTGTGTTGCCTTAGGGTCATTTTGACCCGAATCAATATTACACCCTCCCCCCGCCTTTGGGTCATTTTGACCCGATTCAATGTTTCACCCTCCTGTTACCTTTATATTTACTAACATATTTTACCCTTTGGGTTCAATTTGACGCGAGCAATTAAAACCTCCAGAAAATTAGAATTAATATTGTTTTCCAAGTTTAAGTGTGAGGCACTTTATGTTTGTTTGTTGACTACCGAAAGAACACCGACATTAAACATTGAATGGGGTCAAATTAATCCTAAGGCGGGGGGAGGGTGTAATATTGAGTTGGGTCAAAATGACCTTAAGGCAACACAAGGGTTAAAGGGCTATTTAGGTAGTCAACAAACAAACATAAAGTACCTCACACTTAAACTTGGAAAACAATATTAATTCTAATAATTTTCTGGAGCTTTTAATTGCTGGGGTCAAATTGACCCCAAGGGTAAAATGTCAGTAAATATAAAGGTAACAGGAGGGTTAAACATTGAATGGGGTCAAATTGACCCCAAGGTAACAGGAGGGTTAAAACCACCATGATGAGACATCAGTTTGTACAAAAATGTGATTTAAATGTTTCCTTTACAGATGAAGGCTTCACTTTGAACACAGCAGGGCTAAAAATTAAAGCTCTCCGACCTTCACTCCACATGAACTAACATCTCTTAACCGAATAACGTGGAGGGGGAATATAGCGGTAATTTTTAGCACTTTAACAAAATGTAAAACAAGGTCAAATTTCACTGAATGGAAAGGATCTTGTTTTTTATATTAACAGTATTGCACATCAAGATAAACTTCTACACAGTGGGAGTCAAACTAACCGAAGACTTCACTACAGTCAACTACTGTTCCTTACACATTGAAGTCCATTGTAGCTATGATAATTATTTGGCTGCTATTTTATTTTAAAAAATTAGTGAACCTACCACCTCCGTACTTACTTATAACCTTACAATTATCCATAATTTCTAGTCATCGGACAATAAAACGTCATCGGTGCTCTAATGGCTCGACGAATGGATGTCGGACCACAATCTAATCACACTTATTACAAATAAACGATAATTCAAGCCATTTTAACAGGGCAGCACCAACATGACCCCTGGGTCAAATAGCTACAGCAAGTCATTATTAGCATTTTTGGGGTTGTATACCACATTAGGACAATTTGTAGACGTTGTCAATCATCTAAAAGTTGTAAAAAGTTGTTTTCCAGCTCTTTCTGGTCAAATTTGAGTACATACAGTAAAATGGATTTTACTGTATGTACTCAAATTTGAATATAAGACAATTATAAATAATTTGTGCACGTGTTATTTGACTCCGATCTACAGTCAGTAATGCTGCTTAGTTTTCCATTTCACACTTTCTCTAAACCCCTCTGCCGCTATACGACATCTCAAAGCTGCAGTTTTCCATCTCATAGCAGGGACCATAATAACATTATGAATTTGAATGTTGTCGTTGGCTTTGAAATATGAAAAATTAGATGAGCTCCACTGCCTCCCCCATCTTCTCTTAATACTTAACTCAAACTCTCACAACACACACAGCACAACACACCAGGCTCATCGTGTCTGAACAACAATATTGCAACGCATATATAAATTAATACAAAAATAAAAGGAAACTATTAACCGATTTGACTTGCTTGTACCTCTTTTTCCCCAGTGTTTAAATCAAACGCTCTTATTGTGGCTTTAGTGTAAAAAATAAAAAATACCTTGAAATGACCTGAATTTTCAAAATAAAATGCGATTTTTTCCCCCCTTCAATCCTTGCAGTGATGGTCAAACAAAATAAACAAGGCCGGGGACAGGAAGCTCTTCCCGGGTTGATGTCAGGTGAAAGGGGGCTCCATCCGTTCCTCTCTCCCCACCTCCCCTGTGTCTCCGGCCCTCACTTACTGATGAGGAAGCCTCCCACCCACCGGAGCTTACAGGCGAACCAGCGCCGCAGGGGGCAGAAGTACTCAAAGTGGAACTGCTGGAACTCGGGCGTCTTGCGGATGTCTCTCAGGAAGGCGATGTCCAGGTCCGACTCGGTGAGCATGATGAGGAGCAGCAGCAGCGCGAACAGCAGCCCGATGGTGACCAGGAACAGGCGCAGCACGCTCAGGATGAATTTGTTCAGCTCCTCCACGTCGCTCGGCGGTGACGGCTTGCCCGTGGGCGCCGTGCGCGGGGCTCTCCTGCCGGAGGAGAACTCCGCCGCGTGGCCCTCCTTCGACGCGCCGGCGTCCGGCCGCCGCTCGTCCGCCGCGCTGCACGTGGCGGCGCCGTTGAGGTGACGCGCCGACGGCATGTCCATCCCGCGCTCGGCCACCGGGGAGGGCAGCACGCTGTCCGAGGGGCTGTAGGCCTCGTCGGAGATCACCGCCGAGCTGCTGGCGGCCTCGTCCGCCGAGCGGCCCCGGGAGGACATGTAGCAGTCCCCGTGGGACACGGAGCGCACCGGCGTGGAGTGAGCGCTGTCCCGGAGGGACTCCAGGCCTGGAACACAACCACAGAGAGAGAGAGAGGGGGTGGGGGTTAAAGAAAGAGTCAGACTGTCTGGTGATGGAGTATTAAGGAAGTAAGAAAGTAAGGAAATGAGTAAGGAAGTGAGTGAGTGAGTGAGTAAGAAAAGAATTAATTTAGTAAGTAAGTGAGTGAGTAAGAAAGGAAGTAAGTGAGTAATGAAGTAAGTGAGTGAGGAAGAAAGTAAGGAATCGCGTGAGTAAGGGAGTAATAAGGAAGGGAGTGAGTGAGGAAGGAAGTAAGAAAGTAAGTGAGTAATTAATAAGGAGGTGAGTAAGTGAGTAAGTAATAAGGAAGTGAGTGAGGAAGTAAGTAATAAGTGAGTGAGTAAGAAAATAAGTAATTTAGTAAGTGAGTGAGTAAGAAAGGAAGTAAGTGAGTAAGGAAGTAAGTGAGTGAGTAAGAAAGGAAGTAAGTGAGTAAGGAAGTAAGTGAGTGAGTAAGAAAGGAAGTAAGGAAGTAAGTGAGTGAGGAAGAAAGTAAGGGAGTGAGTGAGTAAGAAAGGAAGTACGAAAGTAAGTGAGTGAGTAAGTAATAAGGAAGTGAGTGAGGAAGGAAGTAAGAAAGTAAGTGAGTGAGTAAGGAAGTGAGTGAGTAATAAGTAAAGTTTATTTATTTTGCTCTTATCACCGACAAAGTGTCACAAAGTGCAGTTCAGTAGTGAATTAAAACATTTAGTTAACAGGTCAAAACATGTCAACAGTTAAAAGATTAAAAAGTACAACACACTGTAAAAGATGGTGCAATAAAATAAACAGAAGATAAAAAGTAAAACACAGCATATTTAAATGAACCAAATGCCGGTGTGAACATGTTTTGAGATGCAGTTTAAATGATGCTCTTGAATCTGAAACCTTTATTGGTGCAGACAGAGCGTTCAGAGCTCCGTCACCTCGAGCGACTGACGGAAGCTTCTGGAGCTTCTGGAGCTTTCCTCCAACTCGGGATACATGTCAGAAGTCAATGACGCTAAACGTGTGACGCTAAAGAACCGGACCCGGGGTTTTTTTGTAGGCAATTTAAAAGAGGAAGAGTTCATTCTGTTCAGTTGAATGAGTCTTAAAGCCGAGATCTGATCAGTGTCTTTGACCTTTGACCTGGCTTACTGGGAGTATTCAAGTCCGCGGCAACAGGTGGTCAGCTTGTCATGACCAAGAGACGGAGCCCGTCCTCCTGTCATTTAGTCTATTTCTAAATTAAATAAAACCTTAAAGTAAACGAGACTCATTGTGTCATCCTTTAAACTGTTTTTAACGTGTTGTACGGCGACCTCGAGTGCCTTGAAATCCACCTTATAAAATAAATGTATTATTATTATTATAATATTAGTGTGAGTTTTTGAATCTGATAAACACAGCTTCACCCTGAACTTCCCGTCTCACAGCTCAGACTCTGAGGCCACAATCAGATCCACAGAAAGAGGAGGCGCTCCCTCGCCCCGCGTGGCCCCGGGTGGCCCCTGGTTTTACCTGCTGCCGCGTTGGCCGCCGGCGGGCTGCGGCCGTGGAGGCGGGGAGGCGCGGCTCGTCCCGAAGGGGTCCCGGAGCTCGGTCCCGAGGCGGAGGAAGAGGAACCCCCGGGCAGCGCCGGGCAGAGCGGTAGGAACCCCAGTGCCTTGCCCAAGAGCCGGGGCCCCAGGGACAGCACGCGCACGTTCACATCTCGAAAGCAATGGTTGACCATGCGCAGCTGGACGTTCACCGTGGTCTTGATCCAGATCAGACACTTCACCATGGCGACGGGCGGCCGACTGACCCCGGCTGGGTTCCGACACTCGTCCTCTTTTCTTTACCTCGTCTCTCTCTCTCTCCCTGACGTCCGACTCGTTCTCTGACCGCGAGTGAAAGACAAGGCCCCGGGGAATGCGGCTCACCCCCCCCCCCCCCCCTTTGAGATCAGCAGCTATTTTCAGGCTGAGATATTATTACCAGTGGAAATGCCACCGGGACAAAAGACAGAGGGGGTTTGTTTCAGGGTGTTATTGCAATGTCATGATCTCTCTCTCTCTCTCGCTCTCGCTCTCTCTCTCTCGCTCTCTCTGAGGGAGGGGGGTAGGTTTTTTTACATTTTTACCAAAGGCCGTCTTTGTTGAAAACGCCGTGCGATGGGTTTATTTATCTTTAGCAAATTGACTCACAATGAACCGCATCGGCAAAAGGTTAACGGCCCGTCGGAGAGGAGGCGGGTCAGTCATACTGCCACAGGCCACTGGCGCCAGCGGTGTGAGTGTGCGAGTGTGTGTGAGTGTGTGTGCGAGTGTCTGCGTGCGAGTGTGTGTGTGTGTATGAAAGGTCGGGAACCACTGGACTAAGACTCGTGCAACATCTGCTTCACACTGATGGAGACGGTCTCGTTCTCTCAGCCCAGAAAGTTTGAGGACTCACAACTGTGACCTCTTTAGTTTTATTTGTTGGTCTCGACTGTACAGTATTTATCTCATGTTTTTTTGTTTTTTTTAAACTTTTTTTTTTTCAGTTTCACTGAACAAAACATTGTAAATGAAAAAAAGAACAACTTAAATAAAATAGAAAATAATACAAATAATAATAGAAATAATAATAATACAAATACAGATAAATAAAAGACAGACCAGTAGAAAATATATAGTAAATTATTATTTCTCAGATGTTTTACCCTCCATGATGGAGATGTGCACGGCTCTCCGTCGGGTCCTCGGCACACTGGTCAAACGAGGGCCGTGGGTGATGGAGGGACAGCTCCGACTGGGCACCATGCCGTGCCTGACCAATAACACACACACACACACACACACGTCACAACTCATTGTTAACCCACATCTAGGGCTGCAGGCTATATCTTCTTCTTCTTTATATTTACATTTCTTTTGAGGATTCTGACCTGTGTATCTCAGGTGGGTCTCTTTTAATTCTGGCACTTTGTTCCATCACCTCTTTTGCAACTTTTCCACTGAAAAAAAACATTTAAAAAAAGAATGTGATTTAAAAAAACTTGAGGACTAAATAAGGGACGATTACACCTGTAGTGGCCATTTGTCCAATAAATCCAAAACAAACATTAATCAAATTGTCACTGACGCCACATGGAGTTTGTGGTTTACGCAGACAAAAGAAAGCGTTGTCCATTCAGGATTCTGTTTTTCGGATAAGTTATTTAAATAAAACAAAACAAGCTAACAAACAAAAGAACAAAGGAACTCCTCGCGCTGCCTCTCCTGTGCTCGGGGGGAAAACAGGCCTACCCAGGTGCATGCTGGTCCTGTACCTGCCTACTCCTACAGGTGGCCACAGTGTTACCCAATTAGTGAACAAATGAACAAACAAAAGACTAAATATAACTAAACAACAATGAATTAAACTAAACTAAAACTATCATGAGAAACAGCTATTCTAATACAACAAAACATCTAACCAACATACGCAAACAACCTGAATGATTAAACAATAGTATTTGTCAAAAAAATAACTAAATACTAACATCAAATAACTGCTCCAACAACACTGAAAAGACATATGTAGAACTTTTCTATGACTGTTTTTAATGTGTACTTACTTATATTTATGTGTACTTAATATTGCTACTTAATAAGTTACCTGTATCTGAAGCGACTCCCCTTGAAGAAGAGATTACTGCTGGACACGGTGCGCACCTGACTCGACTTCTCCAACCTGTGACAAACATGGAGGAGAAAAACGGGATTTAACGAAACATATAATAAACATAGACAGAGAAAAACATAACAGTGATAAACATGACAATGATAAACATGACAGTGATAAACATGACAGTGATAAACATGACAGTAATAAACATGACAGTGATAAACATGACAGTGATAAACATGACAGTAATAAACATGACAGTGATAAACATGACAGTCATAAACATGACAGTGATAAACATGACAGTGATAAACATGACAGTGATAAACATGACAGTGATAAACATGACAGTGATAAACATGACAGTGATAAACATGACAGTCATAAACATGACAGTGATAAACATGACAGTGATAAACATGACAATGATAAACATGACAGTGATAAACATGACAATGATAAACATGACAATCATAAACATGACAATGATAAACATGACAGTCATAAACATGACAGTCATAAACATGACGTCCTTTCTGCAGGTCTTGAGACTCACTTGAAGAAGGACTGATTCTCCACTCCACACTTCCACAGATGCTTACAGGCGTCAGGTGTCGGCGCAAAGTACGTCAGTATGATCTTTTTATCCTGTAACATACATTACACGGGTTATATAACCCACACTTCAACGAGACAAGCGGTCGCCCATAGAGGCTCGAGAAAGGCTCTAATAATGCATACGCACATACCTCCATCTGATTTGCATAAACATGGAACGTCTTTGCTTCAAACTTGAGTTTGGTCACCTCCTCCCTGTGGGTGAGATACACAGACAAGAAGAACGGATGGAAAGAGAGAGAGAGGGAGATGATGATGAAGAGGTCAAAGTGGGAAAGAAAGAGACGGAAATAACCAGAACATTGAGAGCAGGATGGAGGGAGGAAGACAGAAAGAAGAAGGGATGAGCAGAAATAGATAAACGGTGGTAAGATATGTATTCTGGCTGGAGGTAAAATGGCCAAAGGTGCTTCATTTTTGATCTTGTAAATCTCGACATTTTTAATCCTGTCAGAAAATGACAAGAATAAGGTGCAAGAGATATATATATATATTTTTTTTAAGTCTTAAAAAGGCGTCGTAAAGTGTGCCATAAGAAAGTTATCGTGAGACTGGTACAGCTTTAATATGCCATAACAAAATAATTAAAAAGTAATACTCTAGTAAGTCATAAAACGGTAATTAAAAAGTCGTATTACAGTAAAAAAATGACAATTATATTTTATCTCATAAAAATGTCATACAAGTAATGATTTAATATGTCATAAAAATGTCGTAATAGTAATAGTTTAGCATGTTAACACGTGAGTGAAAGAGTAAAAATCAAAAGTCATATTATAGTATTTCATTAAAAAAAGTTTTTAAAAAACAAGGACAGTTTGTGATGAAATATTCCGATAAAAAGCTTTTTTTTAAAGTTATGTCGTCGTAAAACTTGAATATTTGGACTTGAACGTGAAATGTTTTTCTTTAAGCTTTCTTATTAAGCTGTTAATTAAGGACGGACGTATGTTTATACATAGTTTCTATCTCATTCAAGTTTAAATGTTATTATTTCTGTCTGCTTAGCACCTTGCGCTGCTCTAGCTTTTGGAGTTTACTTTTCTGCTATAAAGTCCGATGTTATGAGAGTGTGAGCATGCACATGCCTCGGATCTAAATATTGTTATTATCTCATGTAAAGTTTGAACTGTTAGTCTCAACTCACCATTTGAGGAAATGGACCCTCCGGTTTCCTTGCAGCACAGTGAATCCAAAAGGAGTAAAAGCCAGAAAAGCTGGGTTGCCCGACACATCCTGACAGGCACATGAACACATGTTATGTTATTTAATTTTAGAATTATAATTGTATATAACATTTATTAATTACACTTCAAGACTGTAGTATAAAAATCCCCTTTTATGATTGACTTTAAAAAAAAAAATACTTTACACATTTCATCCAATTAAGCTGAGACTAATGCAAATCAAAAGCTCATAAATACAGCATAAAAATCCACCTTGCACGGATGAGGGTCGACTCCATACGTCTCCAGACTCTGAGCCTTCTGGAGGAAGTTGAGCTCGGATGTTTCAGGACTCTGACCTCTGAGAGAAAAAGAGCGCAGCGTCAGTTAATTTCCTTATTTGGCTATTTCCTCATCATTTGATTCAGGGTTTGTGCAATTTCTTGAAATAAATAAGTTGAAACCAAAGTGTTTACTCCCAAACACAGGAGCAATGTTTCCCCTCTAGTCTTGAAGTCGACCAGTGCCGTGGTGATTCTTCCCTAAAATGGTTTCAGGTACAACGAGGTGGAGGAAATGAGCGATAGAGGGCAGTGTAGGATCAAACCACTGTCCGATGTGTGTGTGTGTAAAAAAGAGTGTGAGATTACAGAAAAATGCAAATGTGCCACAAAAAAAGGGTTGATTCACATATCAGCTAACAGATCAAACACAGAATGCACAGTACATCTTATTATCATTTTTACATGAGCACATGTTAAACTCACTTGCATTGCAGTAGCCAATCAGAAAAGCCACACACACACACACACACACACGCACACACACACACTCTTGGACCGTGCAGTCATCAACTGAGTCGCCGGATGCCACGCGGTGTCTGCTGGCGATGACAAAGTCACCGCGTGCACCTGCTGCGGCGCGGGGGCGGTGACCTTGGCACGCCGTGTCTGGCACCTTGGAGGGCGGAGCAGGCGGAGCAACGCTAACCGACCCTCACTGAACACTGGGAATATGTCTCCGGGAGGAGTGCAAACACTTTGCAAATAACTTTCGCCCATCCCGAAGACACGAAATCCAAAAGGTGGTCCGGCTTTTGCAAAACCGCCTTTCTTCGTGGATTAGAGCGAGAAGCTCTCTCACACTCAAAAAGTGTCTCGCTGTAGAAGAACGAGCCGGACGTCCTCGCCTCGCCCCTCAAAATGAGCTTGTGAACTGTTCCCAGACAATTTGAAGTGTCTCGCCCCACCAAGGGGAACGAAGGAACATTCCCCGGATCATTGTTGGGTTGACTGGGCTCTGGCTTGTGGCCCCTGTGTGCCGGAGGCAGGGCCCCTGGACACGGGGAAGCGGACTGAGTCTAGCGCCTTGTTCTGCAGAGGTAGGTATGCAAGTCTATGGAGTATGAAGGCAACAACAAAACACACACACACACACACATGCATATTGGACAGAAGTGAATATTCAGCACATTAAGTAGATGTGACATTTCAAAGCTCTGATATATAGTCAGAATATTTACTTTCAGATGCTCTGAGTGTGAAATGTTACCGTCGGTGAGGAGCTGCATGTGATCTGTTTAGTCGTGTTTGCAAAGTATAGCGTCACAGTTTAAAAGTATATACGCTCCTCTTAAGCCGTGCTTTTGAAAAAGAACCAATAACCAAACTGTGGATTCAGTTTTACAAGTGTTCACTCAAAATGTCAAATCGTGAAAAGTCTTGTTCTGAATTCAGAGTGAAGGGTTGAACGCTGACATCACCAACCAGCTGTCATCACATGTGCACACAATGATCACAGAAACACGCTCTTTAAAAGAATAAAATAGTTTATTTATCTTCAACAATACTGATGAAAAATCAATAATAAAAAGTTAACAAACATGTTAACATCATGATGGAATCATGGAACAACACAGTGACATCATCATGGAACAACACAATGACATCATCATGGAACAACACAGTGACATCATCATGGAACAACACCATTACATCATCATGGAACAAATCAATTACATCATCATGGAACAACATGATTACATCATCATGGAATTGTGGAACAACACCATTACATCATCATGGAACAACACAATGACATCATCATGGAACAACACAATGACATCATCATGGAACAACACAATGACATCATCATGGAACAACACCATTACATCATGATGGAACAACACAGTGACATCATCATGGAACAACACAATGACATCATCATGGAACACAGTGACATCATCATGGAACAACACAATGACATCATCATGGAACAACACCATTACATCATCATGGAACAAATCAATTACATCATCATGGAACAACATTATTACATCATCATGGAATAACACTGTTGCATCATGCCCAGGCAAAAGCCTCTTACTTGAGATTGCTTCGTGGGGCTCGGCGTGTTTCTCCGGACGTGTTTGGACTGAGCCTCAACGCGTCGGCGGGTTCTTCGGCGCGCTGACCCTCGTCTGGCGGCGACGGACAAAAGAGCGAATGTTGAATTGAAAGAATCCGTGAAGTCCGTGGTCGTTTCTCTCTCAGGATCCAGGCGTGTCCTTGAACACAACACGGTCTCTTGCTCAGGCGGAGTCAGGACTATCACTTTGGGTTCTTTTCTTTAAATGCACCAACGTTGTTTCGCCCCCTCTTAGCAACGTGAGCTGCACGGACGGTCTTTTTAACCTGTGACATCATCGCTGGGGTTCCCGGGGCTCTCGTCCAATGAGGCGCCGGGAACCCCAGCGATGATGTCACAGGTTCTCTCTCTCTTTACTTCCAGCTCATGAAGAAGTCCCGTCACAGACGTGTATTACAGCCTATTTTTGTATTCCTCTGATTCACGTGTTTTTATGAACGATTTTAAATCCTTGAGTGTTAACGGTTCTGTGTAAGGCCGAACACCCACGTGTTGTTTCTCTTTACGCCTCCATGCTTCCCTGCTCACCCTGAGTTTAGCGTCACAATGGTATGAATCGGGTGAGTCATTCATTCAGACAGCGTCTGCAGAAATATGGAAAATGTGCGTTAAAAAAAGCGCGAGGGTGGCGTGAAGCAGTCGGTGTGTGCGGGTCAGTGGGAGTGGACGTTTGGGATCGGGCCGCGTGGGTCAAGTGTCACCTTACATCAGCTCAGCCTTGTGGATGTCGGCAATCCGCCGCTCCAACTTCTCCGAGTGTTTGGGGAAGAACTGGAACTTGGAGCTGTAGCCCTCCGGGTGTTTCCCGGGGTCGTGGTCGCCAATTTCAGCTGCGAGGAAACAAGGGAGGAACAAAAGAAAAGAAAGAAAGGTTTACTTCCATGTATTGATGAACACTTTAAAAAATAAATGTAATTGCCTTACCAAAGCGTCATGGCTGACACGAGGTGCAGCAAGTGCTAGAAGTACTTTGTCAATTCATAATAAACACAACAAATTTATATTCTGAAACGTACGGTAGGGTAAGGGAAGGGAAGGTAAGGAAAGGAAAGGAGAGGTGAGGCGAGGCAAGGTAAGGAAAGGTAAGGGAAGGAAAGGAAAGGAGAGGGAAGGAAATGAGAGGTGAGGTGAGGGAAGGAAAGGAAAGGTAAGGAAAGGAGAGGGAAGGAAAGGAAAGGAAAGGAAAGGAGAGGTGAGGTGAGGCAAGGTAAAGAAAGGTAAGGGAAGGAAAGGAAAGGAGAGGAAAGGAAAGGAAAGGTGAGGTGAGGCAAGGTAAAGAAAGGAAAGGAAAGGAGAGGGAAGGAAAGGAAAGGAACGGAAATGAGAGGTGAGGTGAGGGAAGGAAAGGAAAGGAAAGGGAAGGGAAGGAAAGAAAAGAAAAGGAAAGGAAAGGAGAGGGAAGGAAAGGAAAGGAACGGAGAGGTGAGGCAAGGTAAGGAAAGATAAGGGAAGGAAGTTTATTGTCATTGTAAAACTCATCAGTCAGTACAGCAGCAACAGGTAAACAACATGCATAAAAACATTAAGACAGGACATTTATAATTTAAAACAAGACATTTAAAAAATAAAAATGAATAAATAAGAATAAATAAAACATAAAACACAGGCATCAATGGCTTAAAAGTGAACAACTGTCGTGTAAATTAGTATTTTGCTCCCCACGCACCAACTGTCCAGTGTCAGCTGGGTGTGGTGTGTGTGTGTGTATGTGTGTGTGTGTGTGGGGGGGGGGGGGGGGGGGGGGGAACCGCTCTGTGGAAGAAGCTGTTAGTTTGGGTTTTAATAGTCCTGAATCTTCTGAAACCTCTGTGAGAAGATACAAGGTCATATATATTTTGAGGTTTTAGATTTGGGGTGCGACTCTGACGACCGTCAAAACAATGTCTGCTATAAAACATGTAACCGTCCCAAAATGCCCCGGTCAGAAGTGGCTATACTGGCTCTCTGGTCACATTGTAAACCCTGTGTGAGGAGAGGAGTGACGTGATGGAGTTTGACTTCCTGTTTCCGGCGCACCTTGTAATATGTGAGCGGCCAGCAGGGCGGCGTCGGATGTCTTGCAGAGGAGGCGTCCGTGGTAGAGATCCCTCTTGACCTGCAGGAAGACGAGATACCTGCGGAGCGGGAAGACACACAGAGAAACTGATCTGGGTCATTATTGAGATGAGCCCGAAAACCGACGCTCCGCTTCTTGTAAACATGTGTTTACAATTTAGAAGTTGAGGGATCCTCTGAAGCAGAAAAAGGGGTCAAAGAGATGAAGAAGAAAACCTTGAGAAACCTTATGCAACGACAGCTCATGAGGCCTGTGTCTTCTCGTCGAGTTTTTTTTCAGAATAGCTGTCGTGAAATGTAAAATAAGAATGTAGCTATAGCAACAACTCCATGACTCGGGGGTCCTTTCATTAGCCATTCATAATTAAGCTATAACCTAGAAAGATATGTATGAATCTGAGATTGCGCAATCCACGATCACGAGACATGAAGCCGACCTGGAGGCAGAACTCTGTGAGGTGGGCATATCATTTGGAGAATTAAAAAAAGGTCTAAAAAAATATGCCCACTGGAAGTCACTGAATTTTCGGATCTTTGTCCACAACATCCAGGAAGTCGACGTTCCCGCTCGGCAGCGCCTGGGATTCAGTTTCTCTCTAATCAGCAAAGCAATAACTAAACATTGCAATTAAAACATTTATTTCTAATTATTGAACCTTTTTTTTATTGTACATCCTGCCACCACCGTGTAAAATGACATAGAATATAACGACAGTTGTCTAAGCGTATGCACCATGTCTTTGTAGAGGATAGAGGGGAGGATGAAGAGGAGGATGGAGAGGAAGATGAAGAGGAGGATTGAGAGGAGGATGGAGAGGAGGATTGAGAGGAGCCGGCACTTCAACTCAATCAAGAAGAGCCGGATTGTAAATAAGAGATTTCACTGCTTGGCAATCGGCAGAGGGAAGTGATTTACAGAGATCTGTCCGTATAGCTCCCTGGCTCTCACTCCTCACTCCTCACTCCTCACTCCTCAGAGCAGTTTGTTTAGCTGTCGACGCAGTCCAGTGTGGCGAGGAGCTTCATGACACTGCAGCTTATTGTATAAAAAAAAAGAATAGAAAACTGAAATCCCCCATGCACACGTCTCACTGTTGAGCTCGGGGGTTTGAGCTTCTACTCGTGTACCGGCTTCACTGATTGCAGCCACATTACATTTTAAGAAGATTGTAGTTGTATGATGAAGAAGGATAACTGGAAACATGTTTTTCATTCAAATCTATCATAAAGATATTTAATTTTGAGTTTTTAAATCAATAATATAATAGTTAGAGTCCTAAGAGGTGTGTAGTGATCCAATTCTACGATATCAGAACACTTTTAATCGGATTTTATGAGACAAATAAAGAGAAAGACAAGACACAAACACTCCCTGTGATTGAATAAAACCAAAGTGTTTGATGTTAGCGTACTAATAATGTTTGCTCTTTGTAAAAATGGTTACACCCTGGTTATTACTCCCAAAAATAAAAGTTGTATGGTGTGATTGTCCCTCGCTGACTGGAAATATGCCCCCCCGAGTTGTATTTCTGTTTTATAGACGTCACTTTTTCCATATTATAGTTGGATAAACAGACCCAACAGGTAACTGTTACGCAACAACAGGTATCTGTGATACCAGAACACGACATGATGAGTGTCTCCCAGGACGTTCCGACTGTCTGTGGAAAGGTTTGTCAAAAATATGTTGACATGTTTTCACCTTTTGGGATTTGGAAAGCTGCCTCGCCCCTAAAAATAGCGGCTCCCGTTTCACCAATGTGGCATCATGCCAGCTCTGATTTGTAGCATGAGATCATGTATTCATTGAAATGTTGAGACAATAAACTAATAGAACAAGATGCCGAACGTGTGATGCATGCATAAGTGCACATAATCATTTTTAGGACTCTCAGAGGCAGTTGTGAGTCCAACAATGTGAAGAGCAACGCTAATAATAATAATAATAATAACTTTATTTATATAGCACCTTTAAAAACAATGTTTACAAAGTGCTCCACAGAGAGTCAAAGCAAAACAAGTGGAATAGCAAGAAACCAATATTACATTTTAAAGTATATATTAAAATAAAAAATAAAATGGAAAATAAAAAATACATAAATTTAAAAATTAAGTATGTCACTCAACCCGACTTACATAAAACTCAAAAAACTGATTCTACTTCATGTTTTTGAATGTTTATGTCACTTGTCTCTTAACTTTGAGTTTATTTTAATTCGTCTTGTTCTGTATTTTTCTTTGTGACTTCGTGTTTTTTATGTCGCTGCCTGTCTTGTCCAGGTCAACCTCAAAAAACTGATTTTTAATCTCAATGGGATTTACCTGGTTAAATTTAGGTTTAAATTAAAAAAAATTAAAAAGACATGTCACACTTGTCACTTTTAAAACTCCGTCAGACAAAGTGAGACATGAGACACAAAGATGTTTTTTTCCATCCATCCCATCTGCAGCCCAACAAGCAATCTTGAATCTTACCTGGTGATTTCCTCTTTCAGGGCGGCGGGGTCCGGCGGGTAAAACTTGACGCGCAAACACATGGTGAACGGAGGCTGGGCTGGGGAGAGAGACCCGTATTGAATATCTATACGTCATGTTTCTCACGTGGTTGGCACATTTGGTGTGTTCTTCTTTTTCTTTTTTTAATTAGCACATCTTTTTTAAAGGGTTTATCATCTTAACCAACTAATCTAAACTAAATACAATTGTTAAATACTTACATTTAATTTGTTTGGCAATCGACTTTGTAAACTCCAACCAGTGCTGAAGGGAGAGAGAGAGAGAGAGAGAGGTTAAGGACCTCAGGAGTCTGATCGCTCAGCCGAGCGTGAAGGATGGAAGTAGAATAACTCTCATCTCCTTTATTTTATTTAGACCTCTACGACACAGAGATGATGACACGCTGACAACAACACGATGAATGTGAATGAACTCCTGCTCTCACATTTCCATAAAACGTTTATTTAAATTTAAAACTGAAGTGTCATCGGCCTCAAATCCGAGTCTGGCCTGTTTAACAGATCGCTCTATTACCTCTGACAACGTAACACGGTGTTCTACGAGATAAGGGATTTGAGCCTCAAAACTTGGGCGAACTGCTTTTTAAGGGGGGGCAAATGACTCAAAATCATTCCAGATAGTTCAGATGAAATGCCACAAATGAGAAGAGAGGAATATTAGATCGAGTGGATATGAAGGAAAGGAAGGAAGGAAGATGGGCAGATGGGAGCGGGAAGGAGATGAGAGAGGGCCACACATTTCACTGAAATGCAGTTGTTTTATTATTAGAGAAACACTTACCCTCTGTTTGTCTGGGTCAACATATCTAATACCAAAGTAGTCTTTCTCCAGGAGGTTGAGATGGTGGCAGAGGACGTCGAACAGGTACTGTCCCTTGGCATCGCGCTGAAGGAGAAATAATAAGGAGGAGAAAAAGTCACGTCATGAACTCCCCTCAATGGCTCACATGGCGACTGTACGTTAAAATGACATTGCACGTCTTAAAAACAATACACCGATAGAGTCGGATCCATCGAGAAGTCAAAACAAGCCTCCAGAAAGTGTTCTAATATGCAACTACCCCTCAGGAGACATTTATGAGGGCTATCAAATATTCATACTGAGGCAGCAGCCACCTGTGTAAGCTTTGAGAGATTTCTGCTGCAGAAAAAGACTTGGAAAAACAGAGAGAGGAAGCCCCTGTCCGGCAATGCAGTGTGATAACCGGACCCTTCTATATGTAAGAATGTCTTTTGTATCATTCGAGAACCTGGTGATGCAATGTTTATTTTAGAAAAACTAAGAAAATAGGTCGTCCAGAAGTGCGTAGGAAAAGGAAACTGCTCTGCGATCCTGGGACGTTGCATAAAGCTGCGTCTGCCCCCCAAAAGATCCATCAAATACATATTTTAATTACGTCTTTATTTAGTTTTAATTGCAACAATAAGGAGCAGGCAAACAAGGCTGCCACTGAATGCATAACAAAGCACGAGGCGTTGGATCATCACGAAACAAATTCAACTCTGCAGCCAAGACATATTTGAACATATTTAAAAATGAAGGTTGTACGATTATGACATTACGGCATGGGTCATCAACAGCCTCAAAGCTTACGATGCGATGGCAAGTTAAGATCGATGTCTCCTTCACGTTTCCTGTCTCCTTTATCTTGTCAGCCTTTTCCAAAACTATTGAGATGTTTCAAAGGAATAGTTTACCATTTTAGGATTAATACTTATTAGCTTATTTGATGTAGAGTATAGATACAAGGAATGATACCTCGCTCATTCGAGAAACTCCTTTAATAAACTACTGGGTAAGGTCACGGTGAACATCTGGACAGATGTTGTGAATTCAAACAAGAAGGTTGAGGAAAAACATCACGGTTGGATTTAAAATATGTAAATTAACTCAATGAAACCAATGAAACAACCTAACATGAGTATATGAGAACGGAAAACCTGTGAAGAACATCACTAACGTAACTTTTGGATACGAACGCCGGTCTAGATCAATTCAAGTCAGTTCATTTTATACAGCCCAATATCACAACATTTCTAATTTGCCTCAGAGGGCTTTACAATCTATACACATACGACATCCCTGACCTTTGACCTCACATCGGATCAAGAAAAACTCCCCCCCAAAAAACTAAAAAAAAAATCACGGGGAAAAAAAGTGAAGACACCTTCAGGAGAGCAACAGGGGAGGATCCCTCTCCAGGATGGACGGAAGAATAGACGTCATGTGACCAGAAGGAAACATTACAGAGTTCCATAAACACATTCAATGAGCATGAGAGACATTATCAATAATGAGTCATAGGCATGGACCACGATCCAGACCACCACAATCAATGAAACTGCATCAGCGGGGCCATGGCAGGAGGCATCACACACAGCCAGGTCCAATGGACCCGACACACCAGGGTCCTGGTTGAAAGTCCTCCATTTCCTTCACCTCCTTCCGTCCCACTTTGTGTGACTTATCTCCGTCTTTATACGACGCCATCGCACTCTCTCTCTGTGTTTAATAATGACTCGGATGGGAATACAAACAGGCTGTGTTGTCCTGTACAAGCTGTTCAGAGTACATTTATGGTGCAGCTTTAAAGAGCCCGTTAACGCCAGTTATCTTGACATGGAACATCCACTGTTAAGATGATATTCCCAGCCGTATTACACGGGCCTCTTTCACAATCTCGGCGTACACGTGCAGAAACTAAAGCCGGTGATATCGACGCAGACACAGATTTCTGTCCTACTTTCAGCGGCAGAGGACGCTATAAAATCCCCCCCGAAGGAGACACACTGCATCCACATTAATGACACAGAAGTGCACAGTCAGAAAGTCAAACGGGGGAAATACAAGAACAGGAAAAGGAAGACAAAACCAAATGGAGAGAGGTGGGGAGGAGGGGAGAGAGCGCACTTTTAAATGCAGCGCTGGCACACGAGGCCCAGGTGTTGCCAATGCTGCTGATTACCTCAGGTGTTTCCACTCTGCTGACGACCCTTGGCCACGCCCACCTGCAGGGACACGAGCCAATGGCAGAGAGGGTCGGTTGTCACTCGCCAAAGTAAAGTTTCAAGGTGCTCGCTCATGTCGCTGTTGCTAAGATTTAGGGCTCACTGGAAGGTAAACAACAAAAACAAAGTGTATGTCCGAAAAAAAATAAAGCCAGGCCAGTTGACAGTGATTCATCTGTCTCAATGCAGCACAGCAATCAGGAAGACAGAGACAGGAGAACATCGAAGGAGTCATGTATGAACTATTTACAAACCCCGGTGAGACGTACCATTTTAGGACAATGTGATAATCTGTAATGGATCAAATGGCACAACAAACACGCTTCATCAAATCTGTCATATCTTAACGGCGTGCCGATGTCCAGTGAGAGTCGACGGTATTCAGTTGAGTTATACATTGTTCTGTGCGTAATATATTGACAGAGAAAGTTCTCCTGCAGTGCAGTGTCTACATCTACAAGGATGCATTGCACCAGAGCCTCTGGACGCCCGGAGGGTGCTCGCCCCGCCTATACAGCCTCTTTTCACGGCTAACGCAACATGGCTTACACAGCCACGGCTAACGCAGCCTCTATGGCCGCTGCATTCCTTCTGCCATGGAAGAGATAACGGCTGAATATCCGAGTCAGCCGCGCAACACTGTGAAATGTATTCCTCGACCATCTCCAATCATGTTGTGGCATTTTCTCCGCTGCTGGAAATATAGCTTGTTTGCAATATCAGGGGGAAAAAAGGGGAAGTTGTTTGTGAACCCAGAAGCAGATACTAGAAATCCCACAGCTTCAAAAGATAGACTGTCGTTCATCCAGGACTCCAAAATATGTCACTGTCATGTGAAACGACAACGTTGGATTTAAGAAGAAGAAATTTCGCAGAAGCAAAGTCAGCTTTCTCCTTGTTATTATAGCAAATATATTCCTTAAATTGACATTTAGATGTCAGCCACTGGCTGAAGACTGAAATTTATAAGGAGGATTCATAACATTCACATTTTTTGCTCAGGTTGAAACATTTTCCACGAGCGAGGCTGTGAATGTGATTTACGTCTTTCCGTCGCCGCCTCTCAGTTTCTTTTCCCATACATCACTCTGTATCTGCTTATGTCAGCACTTTATTGAACGCTGCAAGTACATCACCCATATTGAATAGAATATTGAAGTCCAAGATGTGACTAAAATTCCACAAATACATTTGTAGAGAATGTAATTTATAAATGATCTGAACAGTGATTGAAGATATACAGGATTGTCTCAGAAAATTAGAATATTGTGATAAAGTTCTTTATTTTCTGTAATGCAATTAAAAAAACAAAAATGTCATGCATTCTGGATTCATTACAAATCAACTGAAATATTGCAAGCCTTTTATTTTTTTAAATATTGCTGATTATGGCTTACAGCTTAAGAAAACTCTAAAATCCTATCTCATAAAATTTTAATATTTCCTCAGACCAAGTAAAAAAAAAGATTTATAACAGCTGAGTGTTTGTCAAGGCTCAGGAAACCCTTGCAGGTGTTTCGAGTTAATTAGACAATTCAAGTGATTTGTTTAATACCCTACTAGTATACTTTTTCATGATATTCTAATATTTAGAGATAGGATATTTGAGTTTTCTTAAGCTGTAAGCCATAATCAGCAATATTAAAAGAATAAAAGGCTTGCAATATTTCAGTTGATTTGTAATGAATCCAGAATGCATGACATTTTTGTTTTTTAATTGCATTACAGAAAATAAAGAACTTCATCACAATATTCTAATTTTCTGAGACAGTCCTGTATGTATATATGTGTGTATATATATATATATATATACAGGACTGTCTCAGAAAATTAGAATATTGTGATAAAGTTCTTTATTTTCTGTAATGCAATTAAAAAAACAAAAATGTCATGCATTCTGGATTCATTACAAATCAACTGAAATATTGGAAGCCTTTTATTCTTTTAATATTTAATATTTTTTTAATTGCATTACAGAAAATAAAGAACTTTATCACAATATTCTAATTTTCTGAGACAGTCCTGTATATGTGTATATATAGATATATATTCATATATATACATATATATAAATATATAGATATATATATAGACATAAATATATATATATATATACCTCTATATATATATGTGTATATATATGCACATATATTTCTATATGTATATATATATAGATATATATTTATATATAGATATATATTCATATATATACATATATATCGATATATAAATATATAGATATATATCTATATATACCTCTATATATACATCTATACATATATATATATTTATATATATACATATATATATATATATACATATATATTACATTGAAGCATCAAGGAGGAGGTGCGTGACTTGAAGACTCACAACGCAACCGAAAACTATTGTTCAGGTCTACTTGTGTCAAGCTGAGCATTTGCCAGACCTTTTCCCAGGATGCACCGGGCTGACCCTCCATCTCCTCTGTTGGTGTGTCTGCATGTCACTGTCACCCTGACTCTCCAGGACAGGCCTGCTGACTGGCCCATGCAGCCAAAATAGAAACACACACTTCAGTGTGCAGTCACGCACAAGGAGTCCCCATCTTTCTTGCTCTCTATAATAAATGTCTCTGGCACACCTGAGAACCCTCTGGAGAGCTTCTACCCTTCCAGTCGCAACATGGTGAAAACTACAGCAATGCCCCCCAAAAAACCTTCCAAATAAAATATGTTGTCACTGACGCTCTCCTGCGGACCAGTGTTTGAAAACCCAATGTGTGTGTGGTTGTGTGTGTGTGTGTGTGTGAGGCTCCTTATGAAACAACAACAGTGAAGCGGTGCGATTCATCTCAGTCCAACACTTCAGCAAATAGATGAAAGATATTACAATGGATGTAGAATTCCAGAACTCCTTGGCAAAAAAATATCCTCACTCACAAAAACAGTGTAGTAGACACACACACACACACACACACAGTACAATGGATCAATCAAACACTGGTTATAAATGGTACGACTTAATAAAGAGCTTTTGATCTGCGGTCGTCTTCTGCAGCGTTACAATGCAGTGCGGCGCAGGTAATCCCATCGGCCCCTGTAATTGACCTGACTCAGCACTATGATGCAGTTTGTAACAATAAGATATTGAAGCGCACTCCAAGTTTCTCTCGGACTGGCTCAACTGAACAGCGTTAGATAGAAGCAGCGGTCTCGCTCTCTATTTTTATTATATTTATTTTAAAGGGACCATGTACAGTTGAAACATAAATGTCACCATGTGATGCTCTGGACCAGATTGTAGCTATGCAGCTAATTAGCATCTTTAGTCCCTTGACAGACCATAATAAACATAAAACAACAACAAACAGTACAGAATAAGACACACTACAACAGTATATGTGGTAAAAAGAACACAAAATACACACAATGCAAAGCTACAGTACAGCACATTCAAAGTAAGTAATACATACTATTACAATTTAAAAAATATTGAAAGTAAGTAATACAAAACATTAAACCTAAGTAATACAGACTATTAAAAGTAAGTATTACAAAATATTGAAAGTAAGTCATACATATTATTAAAAATAAGTAATAAAAACAATAAAAGTCTAACAAAATATTGAAAGTAAGTAATACATACTATTAAAAGTAAGTAATACAAAACATTAAAAGTAAGTAATACATACTATTAAAAGTAAGTATTACAAAATATTAAAAGTAAGTAATACATACTATTAAAAGTAAGTAATAAAACATAAACAAATAAGTAATATGAACCATACATGCAGCTGACTAATCACTTCTAATGTACATGTGGTGAAACATTATGGATCTGAACTGTTCTTCAACATCCTTATGACTTATGAGCTGCACGTACACCGGCGCCTGCAGGAATTATTGCATGTTGCTAGTGAAAGTATTTCAGGAGATAGACTGCAGCTCTTTCATGTGGTTTGTGGTCATGTGACTTCAGTCTGGGAATTGAATTCCTTTCCAGTTTTCTCCCTCCCGTAGGTTATTTTTGCTCTGGGGGAACTAATAATTAGATCCAATGCTCTCCGAGGATTAAAACGCTTTTATTGCCAAAACATCGGGGACTAAAGTATCTTGGAATTGAGATAAATGTCTTTACACGGTAAGAACTTATATAACAGGCGACGCCGTAAAGAGGTATTTTAGTTTGATACTCGACAAAATGATTTACGATACACCCCCGTTGTGCACATCTGTAAACTGGAACAACTCGTGAATCGGGATGGGTATCATTTGTTTTCTTTCCGATACCGGTGCTAAACCGGTACTTTTAAAACGATACCGGTACCTAAAAGGTGCCTGAAATGATACTTTACAAAATAAAAAAAGAAGCACAAAACGACTATTAACAATGACTGATTAAAAACCTCTTCGGCCATACTCCCTGTAAAAGCCGTTCTCATGGAGCACTGACAAAAAACGGATATCAGACTGTCGCACTCGTAGCTCGTAGCTAATGCTAGCTCGTAGCTAACGCTAGCTACGAGCTAGCTTAAACATGTTTATAATGGATAATTTATTACTTTTTGGCCTACTTTTATGAATGCAAGACTTGCAATCAACGTTACGGTACTAATCTGAGTTACGGCTGCTCTTGTCATCACTAGGGGTCTTGCATTAAATTTCGACATTTTAGAAAAAGCAAGCGTTAGAGTTCTGCACGTGTGTTGTGATAATAGCTGGATGTTATAGTCCACACCAATTTTGAGACTTCAAATCTACAGTTTGGTTATTGGTCCAATTGGTTATTGGTCAATGTTTTCATGTGATGGCTGAGTTGTAATTGGGCTTTAAAACCAGGTTTATTGAGTCACACAACATCATGTTTCATCGTAAACAAAGCATGGCTTGAACATTGGCTCCTATCATCTCGTTGCATGGCTGAGATGTGTTCATATTAATGAGCTGACGGTTTTCCTTCGGGCTCATTTGGGAAGCGTCTGTTCTGACAGTCGTTTCACGGATTTCAGATCAAAAGGAAATAGATGAATAGATATGAAATATCTGTTTATTTCCTGCATTTTCATGCTTGGTGAATACTCAAAGATCTAGATGTGGGCCTCTTAACCCTTTGACCCGATTCAATATTAACCCTCCTGTCGCCTTGGTCAATTTGACCCGATTCAATGTTTAATGTCGGTGTTCTTTCGGGAGTCAACAAACAAACATAAAGTACCTCACACTTAAACTTGGAAAACAATATTAATTCTAATAATTTTCTGGAGATTTTAATAGCTGGGGTCATATTGACCTCAAGGGTAAAATATGTTAGTAAATATAAAGGTAACAGGAGGGTTAAACATTGAATCGGGTCATATTGACCATTGAATCGGGTCAAATTGACCGAAAAAACCTGAGAGTTAAGCCAGTAAATGTGGTCTTTATTCAACCATAGATTTTTTAAAATTCCATTACAGGCCAATTGATGTGCTGCATGGAAAATTAATTAGGGTTAGATCTGTGACATTTTGCCACAACATCCTTACAGTAGTTCTGATTAATGGTGTTTCCACTCGACACCCGGACCGATTTTCCAGATTAATTAAACCTAATTTATGACCAGCTTTTCTACTGGACCTGAGCACAGCTTCCTCAACTGTACGGCAAGTGAAGAGGATTACGCTTTCTTCTTCTTTGAGCCAAAACAAATTATTTATATTGGAATATACTGGACGTACATTGAACAATTACATAATTTCTGAACATATGACTCAGGCTATACCTCCTATTTATCAAGGTGAACAAACTTGTGTCGATACACATCATGAACTGTGATGTCACAAAGGTAATATAGTTGATGTGTAAGTGTTGCTATGGCTCAGTGTATGCTGGGAGCGAGCTGGGGTCATGATTGTCCTGTCAACTTCCATCTGGTTCACGGGGAAATCTTTAAAGTCAGTTTTTTAAGACAAATGACTGGCCTGGAGAGCCTTTTTTCTACGTTTATCTCTGTGTCCAGTTGTGTATGAAATCTGTCTTGGAGGTGTTTACAGACTCACAGCAGATGACAGGTACTGAAGGTTTGAGAACTTTCCTTTGGCCTCAAAGACGCTCCAAAGCCAGAGGTCTCAGTAGATGGAAGGAAACCCGGAAGGGTCATTACGAGTTTGCTCATACAGCCTACACACATTTCAATCAGGAGAGACTTATTCCAAATTTATCGATACTCTTTATTACAAAGGTAACACAGTGGAATTGTGCATTGTCTTTTTGGCGAACGGACTCTATCCCGAACCAGGAAAAAGAAGGGGCGGTGACGCTGAGTTCTGATCCGACAGAATCCCCCCTGGAGTCCGACCACTGGTGGTGGTGGTGGTGAAGAAAAAAGGAGTTGCTGCCTGAAGGAGTCTAGGGTGGAGGAGGGTCGCTTTCCGGTTCGAGCTGATACGACAACTGACAGCAGAGTAGAACACTCCTTTAAAGTTTGATAGCAACGATCTTATTGGCTTAGAGATATCGTGCCGTATCCAATTGGTTGCTTGAAAGTGGACGCCCCCCCCCAGATCTGCTGATGGCGTAAAGGCTGAGACGCTGTGGATGATCTGCCGTGTAAAGAGAGTCTTCCTTCCTGAACTACCGCTTAAGCTTCATGAGTTGTGGACTTAGTAGAGGTGGCAAAAGCAGATATTATCTTTCGAGGAGCAGTTGTGGAAACGTCGGGCGCACGGCTGCCACCGCTACGAGCCGTGAAGGGCTTGTAATCAGTCGGCAATCAGATATTATCGTCAAAAGCGTTCTTAGCGGGTGTCGAAACCTCAGAGTGGTTTGTGATTTTTGAGGGACGGAAACTCAAGCTGCAGCTGAGGTGGGAGGCAAACAGGACGAGGATGGGCGCTTCAGAGTTAAGAGGCCGCGACAGTCCTCTAGATGAGGGGGAAATGTGTCTCAGGGTCTTGTTCAGGAGTGAGAGTTTAGATGAAGTGTGAGACAAATGGGCAGACACATCCCAACTCTCACGTGCTCTCGTTGGCTGATTCCAATAATATGGGGAGACGAGCAGCGACAACGACCTTCCTTTGCAGAGTGTCTTGAGCTCAAACAGAATATTTGAGCCATGTACCATAAACATCCATTATCCATACCGCTCATCCTTCTTTTAGGGCCGCGGGGCCGATTCAAGCTGACGTTGGGCGAAGGCAGGGTTCACCCTGGACCGGCAGCCAGTCCATCTCAGGGCACATATAGAGACAGACAACCATTCATGCTCACAGTCACACCTACGGGCAATTTAGAGTTCAATTAACCCGAGCTGCATGTCGTTGGAAGGAAGTCGGAGAACCCGGAGGGAACCGTGACAACCATGACACCATGCAGACTCCACACAGAAGGACCGCCCAGTCCGAGAATTGAACCCGGAGCCTTCTCGCTGTGAGGCGACAGTGCTAGCTGTTACACCACCGTGCAGCCACACGAACCGTAAACAGAGGGATTTAAATCCTTTGCATTGGTTTTAACAGATGAAACATGTAGGGGGGGGGGGGGGGGTTAGAATAACAAACCTCCATTGTTACTAAAAAGTTCCAGATTGATTACAAGAAGGCGAGATTGTTTGTATTTGTTGTTTGCTAAAAGGGGTTGAGGAGGTGATTTTGACTTTAACCAAAAGGTGAGGAGTTGGCATTGCTGCTCCTTCGCACTGGAAGGATCCACTTAAGACGCTCGGGCAAGAACAAAGACCCAGATCCAGCTGCAGGAGACACCGGAGAGATCCCGCATCTCGTTTGGTTCGGGAGTGTCTCAAGAATCGTTCAGGGGAATGGAAGTATGTGGCTGAGGAAATGGACATCTGCCACTGCAACTCAGACTCTATGATACATGTCCTGGCAACATGAAGAAAGGTATTGACACTGAAGTAGTTGTCGTGGTGGTAGCAGAGGTACCTGCTCGCAGTAACTACAGTAGTTCTGCATGTGCAGGTAGTAATGGTTATACCGAATAACGTTATCAGCCACTGGATTATAAAAAAACGAGGCTTTTGAGGTGGTATAGCACCAAAGTTGTGGAATATTCTGACCGCACTACTACTCAACTCAAGAAGTACCTGTTTACACTGGCGTTAGGGTCAAATTCACGCTTTTAATCTGTTTTTAATTGTGTATTTCACTGTCCCCTTATATGGTCATATTGTGTTAATTTAGTTTTTTCACTCCAGTCGAGCATTTTGTGACTTCCATCTGTAAAAGAAATGCTATATATATACATTTTACTTACTTAAATGCCCATATCAATGTATTTAATTTGTTGCTTTTGAGAAATGTGATATAGGGGTGCAGTGGCCAGCCGTGATATTCGCCGCAGTGACTCACGGGTAAATGAGATTAGTGCAGGCCTGTCAGTGGGCGAGGAAAGTATTAAACAAGCGGCGGCCAGTAAGTGCTTTATGTAGGCACGCATTGCTTCTCATCGCGGCGATAATAAAAGTGATAAACGGGGAGATGGAAATACCCTCGACTGGGGCCAGATGATCTCGGCCCTCAGTGCAGCGGCAGCGCGCCGCTCTCTGGGCCTCCCGGACAAGCCTCGCGCCCGATTAATTATTGAGAGGGCTTCCATGTCAGCTTGGGAAACACCACATCAATAAATAATGGTGTCATTTTAAACGAGGAGGATGGAAGTTGCAACAACTCAGCAAACGGTCCTGAAATGTCTCTGCGTCTATAACACCGCTGCTCAACAGCGTTTTTAGTTTAGTCTTAGCATACAGCTCCGAGCTCCTGGATAGCAGGTGATTAAGTTGCCGGAGGTCCTGAACAACGCCCGCCCGCTTCTTTTGGGGCTCAGCTGCAGTGTTGACAGTTGGCATCGGGCCGCCTCGCCGCATGATCTTTATGCTGATTTTCACCGGGCTCGTATAGAGCGGGTGCCTCCGAGGCAGCAAAGCTTGTAAATGGCTTACTGTAATCTGATGATATGGTAATGCGTGTGTGTGTGTGTGTGTGTAGGCTACTCTGCATACACTGGAGAGCAGACACAGACGTGGAAAAGCGTAGCGGAGGCTCCTGTCAAAGTCAGCCGAGGATGTTCCACTGAAAATGCCTTCCTATAGACGATCTAATAGAAGTGATAGATATGTTATATTTGGCCAGAGTCTGCAGGGAATTATTATTCAGTGTTATGCAGGTGTGTGGTGCACACATGTTGCTTTACTTCAAGGGAATGAACAGAAGGTGTAACTTGGTGGTGAATACTAGTAGCATGGATTTAAATAAACTGGTGATGTGCACAACAGGCTGGTTCCAATGGGTCTCTCTCAGTATGTATATAGAAGAACTGAAAGGAATGAACACATTGGCAGAATGTGAAGGCAAAGTCTCTTTAATGGGATGCTGGTTATCTCTTACTTTTTGTTTTAATAATAATAATTCAGTGACAACTTAGCAAGACAGTTTGTGTTTTAGCTATTTCAATTTATTGTCTATTTTTTTTTAACAACTCTGAGTAAAATAAATCTGTGAGAGTCTGTTTTATGAGCCTTCACACTGGAACTGCTTTCACATTGTACTTTACTTTCAAGTGAAGTACTTTGACTCTTCTCGAGCAGAACTTAAAGCTTAAACATTTTATATATTTTCTAATTATGTCTATCTTCTCTTCATTTATTCTTTTGTAAAGTTTTGTTGCGTTCTTTTTTGTTCAGTGAAATGGCAAAAATCAAAAAATCAAAAGTGAAAAAAAAAGCTTAAACTTTTTTTTATATTTTCTAATGTCTGTCTTCATCATTTTTCTTTAATTTATTTTTGTGCTATTTATTTGTTCTCCTCTTTTCGTCATTTATAATGATTTTCGCCTCCTTTTTTGTTCAGTGAAACTGAAAAATAACAATAAATGAAAAGTAAAAAAAAAATGTATAAAAATGTTATATATTTTCTAATGTCTGTCTTTTCTTTTCTTTTTATTTAATTGTAATTTTTGTTGTTGTCATTTTTGTCACTTACAATGTTTTGTCATGTTCTTTTTTGTTCAGTGAAACTTAAAAAAAATCAATAAATAAAAAGTTGAAAAAAAAAAAAAAAGCATAAACATTGTAATGAAACATGTCTGACTGCAATGATGGCCGTCACATTGTGTGTGTGTGACTCCAGCTCCCAACAGTAAAACTGTAAACCTTTCTGTTTTCTAACCGTTTAGTCCTCGACATAAAAGAGTCCCCTTTGCAAAAATAACTCTTCAAACAAAAGACTCGTCATCGTGAAACACGTCATTGTGAAACAAGTCGACGCGCTTTTTTTTAGATCAAAAAAAAAAAAAATGCAAGACGGAAAGACAGCCATTCTCTTAAAAAGCCGTTTCCCCGTCAGCAGGCTGCCATCGTATTGCCCCTCGGTGTCTCAGCGGTACCGGAGGGCCGCCGCCTTCACAATCAGTGCTCAGTTGTGTAAATCCTTTTCACATTCAGACAGCGATTCGGGCTCCCGGGGGCTCCATTACAGAGACGCCACGGCGGAGAAGTGGCCCCGAGAGCAAGAGTTATAAAAAGGGCGACCGCACTTGGAGTGCTCAACCGCGGCTTTTAACGCGATAACTGGGAGAGGAAAGATGAAGAGAAAGCGGCGTTGTAGGGGAAAAAATGAACCCGACGAGAAAAGGAAAGTGGAAGAGGGAAATGATAGAGGGAAAGGTGAAGAGATAATAAAGGAGAAAAGACGTGACGACAGTCACAACATGTCTGGTGGTCCCAGTTGAGAAGTCTCTCAGGCTTCTGTGCAGGAGAAGGAAGGTGACGACAAGAAAAGAACCCACTGAGCACTTGTTCCCTACGTCCTTCCTTTAACCTCGCAGCTCCAGGGACTAAGCGCTACACTTTCAATGAAGTCTTAAAGCTTAGAACTCTGGACATTTTCAATCTGGATCCCAATTTTTCACATTTTCTTTCTTCCATTTGCCAGATCTTGAACAACATGAATAATTGCCAGTCATGTCCAACCATCGGGAACAAGAAGCTTCAGTCAATATCAGGATGTAAGTGGTCCTTGAACTTGTCACGAACCCGGCCGCACAGCCATGCCAACAAAAGAGGGATACACACAAGTAGTAGTTAACAGAATGATTT